>NC_056727.1:267269899-267342399 GCF_019279795.1 Protopterus annectens | reverse complement strand
TGTCATTATTTTCTAACTTCCATCTTTAATGATTTGCTAGTAATTTTCCAGACTTTCACATCATTATGAAAAACAGACCAAACATATAAGGCAGAAATATGGACATTCTGCAGAAATCTGTATAGTTGAGCGGTATGCTCAATTTGGGAGATAAGCACTATTAAGTACTTCAAAAGTAAGCCATGATCTTTTAAGTGTCAACTTAAATGTGTGGCACCTTATGGTCCTTGTGATCACTTGCCTGGTATGGTTCCTACATTCCTACATACATATATCTATCTATATAGATATAGATATAGATATAGATATAGACATAGATATAGGGATTCACTTCATAATCTCGAAATACTGAAACATTGAATTTCAGTATCTCGAAACTATGAAACTGAATCTACAAAACACCGAAACTACATAACCCGAGCCCAAAACCCCGAAATTCAAAACAATGAACAAACTGCATACACTACACCATACATACACCACAACACCCACATCATAACATAAACAAAAACTACATACATACACAGCTCATACACACATAAGCAGGGGGCAAGCCCCCCTGCACCCCCACCCACCCCTACTTATATATATATATATATATACTAACTCCAAGATTGTACAAACAGGAAACAAAAGCAAACTCACACACACACATTCTCCAGTCCCTCACACACACATCAAAAATATCAGCAAACTCAAACATATTCTAACCCCCACTCAAATCCCTTACAAAACACTCATTTACCTGATAAAACACCTAGATCCACACACTATACCGTGCACCATAAACACACAATCCCAAACATCACTTAGCGTAAGGCCATAACCGCAAATTCGAGATATTCAAATTTGCGATTATGAACGTTCACTATTTTAAACATTCGAGTTTATAGTCACGAGATACTGAAATTCGACATTTCAGTATTTAGAGATTAGAAACGGCTCCTAGATATAGATATAGATATATAGATATAGATATAGATATAGATATAGATGTAGATATAGATATAGATATAGATATAGATGTAGATATACATATACCTATGATTTACCTTCAGTTGGTCACCTAACACGAATGTCAACATCCTAAAGGTAAATGACTCTACATCAAAAATAAAAACATCAGCTTCCCTGTTTGCATGCACCAAGGCTGGTTCTTGGCGAATGCAAGTATTACTTCAAAAAATCCATAAACAATATCCCCCTCATGTTGGGGGGCTGCAGCCCCACATCCCATGCTAATTATATATACTAACTCCAGTATTACACAATCCCAGAAGATAGAGAATATTCCCCTACCCATCGATTTTCGATCTTATAAACGTCTGTTGTCTGTATAGTACACCAAATGCAGTCAATTAAACAGATGTTGGCCATACTCTCCATTGACTAAATCAACAGAACCCTATATATATATATATATATATATATATATATATATATATATATATATATATATATATACACATACATATGGATGAATGTGGACAAATACCCCTTTGATCAATATCTGTTTAGTCAACAAAATATAATCGACAACACAGATGGTTGACATGTGTGAGATCACACAATTCTTGGGGTTTAGGCTATGTAAGAACACTGACTCATTAAAGTCAATTATAAATGCAATATCATCCATCCAAAAATCAAAATGTTCTTTTAAAAATCTCCACATTTAAAGGTAACCTGATAGTTTGACTTATAAAATTCCATCTTAACTGGGATTTACAGGAAGAGGTATTAAAATTAATATTGTCATACCTATGTCCTCTCGTATTAGTTGAAAGAGAAATAATATATATGAGCTATAACAATTCATCCCAAAAACATTTTAAACACTAACAGCCTTACCTCTAGTAGGCCTGTAATGAAGTATAAATAGATGTAAAGTTTTATATCTTTCACAGTACGAAAAATGGTAAACTGTGGGAATTCTTTTTGTAAATTTTTTTAACAGACTCAAGTAATGTAAGCTGATGCCAATTGTTTTTGGAAAACTTGTTATTATATTATAAAACTGGATGGATGCATATCTTGCTGGATGAATGCACACAAGCTCTGCCCTTGCGTCACATAAATGCTTTCCTGCTGTCCTCAAATACTTCCTACCTTCCTCTCGACTCTACTTACTGTCTCAATAATACAGTACTAAGAACTCCTCAAATACTGCCATACAGGGCCTACCTCTGGATACATTAAACTTGCTTAGTACAAAATATTGTCAATTTATACTGTCCTGTGTGATGTCTCTGCTGACTGTATTGTTACTGTGGAGTTTTTTTTTTCTCCCAAGGCCTATAAAACTGCCATTCAGGGCCTAATATATATAAATTAAGCTTACTTGAACAAACCATTGTAAATGTGTTCTTCTTGTATGAAATATCTTGGATTGTATAAATACCACTGTACATATTGTTTAATTGTGGAGCTTTTCTCCCCGGGACTCCGCTGTAAATGGACTTTCCCGGTCAACAAATGTAAAATAAATAAATAAATAAATAAAATCTTATATAAGTTTACCAATTTTACTTCATCTTGTATAGCTAAAGATCTGAACATCTGACACTTTAATGATAACGTGCACTTTCTAGTAGTAGTTACATGAAGTAAAAAAGAAAAAAGAAAAATCACATGAAATAAGAGCCTCATGATTACTTGTTTTGGATAAAAGTACAATATTTTAAAACAGTTTTGATGTAATTCCAAGGTTACCAAACTGCATTATTTTATACTTGTCAGGGATGAAGTTCAGTCCAACAAAGTTTGTCTAAGTAAAAGATGACTCAGAAAAGACTGATATGCATGCTGAGGCCCCTTCCTTATCAATTACAACTCCAGTTTTACAATCATCAGTGATTTAGCTAAGCAAAAATTATTGTTAGTAGGACTTGCAAAAAATACTAAACTAAAAAGAAAGGGGCCAAGTACAGGACCCTGTGGAACACAAGACAGTACAAGAAGAAAGCTAAAATGATGACATTTAACTGATATGCATTAGGAATGACCAGACAGACAGGAAGTGAAACAGTTTATCAAAAAGGGGTTGCAGTTATGGTGCTTCAGTGCTACTATAACACAGCTATGACAGATTGTGTCAAATACTTTAACTAAATCTACATAAATAACATCAACTTTTAGTGAGCAGTCAAGAAGTGAAATTAATTAGTCATAAAATTCCACCAGGTTTATTAATATAGATCCGCCAGGACAAAACCTATGTTGGTGCAAGTCAGTATAAATTCAGTAAAACTCTTTTATAAGACTTGTATGAAGTAGATGCAGGACTAATAGGTCTATAATTCTGTATATCCATCGTATTACCTTTTTTATAAATTGGTGAAATGATTGAATTTTTCCAAGAGGAGAGTACTATGCAGTTGCACAGCAAAGTACTAAAAATTGTATTAACGGCAGAAGATTTCCATTTAGGCCATGAATCAACATTGCAAGTATAAGGTCAGGGGCCATAGAGATTTTATTCACTTTTTTAATGCCATAGAAATCAGTTCAGTACTTATCAAAGGACAATTCTTATTTGAAGTTGAAACTAACTCCAAAGTAGTCATCGTATAGTTGAGTTGTGTTGTGTTGCGTAAGAAAGAAACTTATTAAACTCTTCAGCAATTATATAAGGATCAGTTGTTAAATTCCTCTCTATAGAAATAGATGAGATGGAATCAGTAGCCATTGTAACTGAGTTGCTATAGTTATAGACCTGTTTTTTATTAATTACTGGAAATGGTAAGGGATTTTCATACTCAAGTTTCTTACTTTTTAACAAACCTTTACATTTTTAGTGATTAAATTCAAATTAGATTTCAGGTTAGGCTTAGGTTTATTCCTTAATTTCTGAAAGGAGTCTCTTCTTTTTTGTATAGTTTACACAACTCAGTATCCCACCAGTATGGAACTTTTATGGATTTATATGCCTTAGTGCAAGATACTTTTTCCATGGTATCACCCAGAATAAATTCTAAAGTAGACTGTCCTCCATCTGCTTCGGTCTTTGACAACATAAGCCAATTTATTACATTTAAATTCACATTTCTGCTTTTAAAATCAATATTGTGATACTTACGTTTCCTGATGACCTTGGGTTTTAAGTTAGAACCAAATTAAATACTTGATATAATAGATCAATAGTCTGAATAACCTAGAGGTTGACCTACGTTAATTTCTTTAACTTATGATGGTTAATTGAATCATATTAAATTGCAGTAAACAGTTCAAAAAATCTGTTTTAAATTTCCAATTTGATGAACAGTCTGACCAGTTTATATTTGGTAGTTCAAATCACTTAACAGTTTAACAAAATAATGCTCAAACTGTGAGTCTTGGAGTTTGATAAAATCTTTGTGAGCACTAGAATCCATTGAAGGTTTTCTGTAAGGACAAATTAATCTCATAGTGTTCGATCCAGAGAATGAATACAGCTCAACAGAAATAATCTCACTGTTAATATTAAGTTCATTTAATTTATATACTAAACTATCATTTAATAGAATTAAAATGCCAGTCTCATTTCTTTGAGTCTCAAGACAGTCTATCATTGTGTATCGAGGAAAATGTAAATTAGTGGTATCCTATGCTTCAGCTATTGCCAATATGTCCAGATTCTCATATTGTGAAACAAAAAGTAAATCATTATATTTATTTCTAAACTCTTTGCATTGCAGTAGCGCACCCTTAAAGTTTTATTAGGTCTTTGACAACATAAAACTCAAAGTCAATCAAGACTGGATGGCCTAAAAATCTTTTCAATAAAGCAGCTAATTTACTGTGAATAAATTTGATCCATATTGACTGAAATGCAACATGTCATAGGCAAATACTCAGTAATCCCATATAAACTCTTCCCAGTTAGTTATCAAGGATACATTATAAGTTGTACATTCCATTTCATTCTTGGAATAAATTCTCCAAACAATACTTATTTTGTTGTTTTCTCATAGCTCAGTAGCATCATGTATTTCTGCTTTCATATAATTAAGTGAGGTATTACATAAATCATTATTCCTTCAATGAATAACAATCTACATCTAATGTAGATGAACATGTGGGAAAAAGAACTAAGAGAAAGTAAAATACACACAGTGATGTTGACAAGATAAATATGAGAGATGAGATCCTAGGCATACAAGTGACAGAAATGGAAGAAAGAGCATGGAAAACAGAAGAAAATATGAGGATGTGCACAAAAACAGATACATTAAGAAGACCACAATGCTGGTGAAAGCAGAAATCCAGCAGAAGAGGAGAGTCCAATAGTGAGTACATTGACACTGGGACAGAGTTACAAGAATTAGAAGAATAGCATACAGTCAAAAAAGAGACACTGCAAGTAAAGCCACAGGGGATTCAGACACCCAGTGCCGGACCCTGGAGGGCCTGAGCAGGTTGGAGTGGTCACAGGTGAAGGGAAGAAGAGCACAATGGAAGAGAAGCAGGGAAGAAACACCAGAGGAGAATGTCAAGAGGAGGGAAGCAATTAAGAACTGGACAGCTTGGTCTTACAGACATTGATGAGAATAGAAATGAGAGAGAGAGTGCAATAGAAAGAAAATAGGTGGATGTACTCAGTAAACTCCATCAGATGCAGGCACTGGGTCACAACTGCATGCCAAAATAAATCATAAACTTTTATTTATTTATTTATTTATTTGCAGTTGTTTAACCAGGATAGTCCATTGGGCCAAAAGAACCCGTTTTCAATGGAGTCCTGGGGAGAAAAGCTCCACATAAAGATTATACAGAGATTATGTTCTACATACAGATTATACAAAGATTATGTTCCACACATAGTTTACATGAGGATTATAAAGAAAAACATTCTATAATTTCTGGTTAAACGTTAGAAGTAGTATATATGTGTTTTTTTTTTTTTTTTTACTAAAAATTACTAGGTACAAATAAGGAGTTGTATGCTAGAAGCAAGCAGGAATTTGCTAGCTGGGAATTGAGAAAAAGGAAGGAGGAAAAAGAGTTGGGAATAGAGAGTAGGTTATGAGGGGTGTGAACAGAAGCATTCCCATGAGGATGTTAGATGGGAGTGTAGTGATTTTTTAAAGTATGGGAGGCTAGCAATTGTACGAATTGAGGGGGGGAGGGAGTTCCATAGGCGTGCTAGTGAGAAGGACAGGAGGTTGTGTCCTGGAGGGTGTAGGGGTCTATAAACTTCTATGAGGTTTTGATTATTAGATCTTAGAAGTCTTTGAGTTTGATGCATTTTAAAGGTAGTAGAGAGAGAGGGACAGAGGGATGGCTGGAATATGAGTTTATGTGCATAGGTGAGCTGAGTGTAGGAGAGGTAGTTGGGAAGCTCTAGCCAGTTGAGTTTGTGGAGAGGTTCACAGTGATGGGTAGATGATTTGTTACTGGTGGCGAATCTAGCTATTTTATTGTAACAAGAGGACAGTTTGGTTTTCAGAGAAGATTGTAGGTTAGTTAGAAGAGGGGCACCATAGAGAAGGGAGGGAAGGAGAAATGTGGTAGAGAGAGTAATTTTGGTAGTTGAGGTGAAGAACCGATTGTGACGGTAGAGCATGCCTAGTTTTTGGTGGGGTTTTTTTATATTTAGTAGTAGATGGGAGTTGAATTTGAGCTTGTCATTGATTTGGACCCCTAACAGTTTGGCTTCAGATACCAGCTCAAGAGATGTGTTATTTTGGCTAGTGATGGAGAATAAATTTCTATCAAGGTTATTAGTTTTGGAGGGGGTAAATATCATAAGTTTAGTTTTAGCAGCATTGAGAGCAAGATGGTTGTCTTTCATCCATTGTTCTGTGGTGGAGAAGGCATCTTGAGTGAGTTTTAAAAGAGTTGGGATGGATGAGGCAGCACAGATGATAAAGTTATAGAAGTGACAGGACAAAATGGGGTAAGTGAGACTGAAGGCATTTGTGAACATGGGGCACTATTCAAAAGTAAGAATTTTTTAATGCGCTGTGCTCTGGCAGTAACAGAAACATACTGGGAAAAGGAAATGAGCACAAATGGGCAGATTGCTGTTACATGGTCTTTTCCTTGATACACCATATTATTTTGTTTGCAGTTTCAAACAAAAGTAATATTTCTCTAAAGCAGTGGACAGAAGTGTTGTGGTATACCTGAATGAAAAATGAAGGAAGAGAAGAAAGAAAGAAAGAAAGAAAGAATTATGGAAACAAACACCATTCTTCTGTTCGAAAGCAATGGATTAGAGAAGAATGAAATGTAATGCATGAAACTGTCACAAATGTGGAACCAAATGCAAAAAATAAATAGTGACTATACAAAAGGGGAATCATAAATAGGAGCAAATCATAACAAAGTGAATTCAGGAAGGACAGGGCCAAAACAGAAGAGGGGAAAAAAGGGGTGAGGTCAATGACCCCAGTCCAAAGCAACTGAAATAGCAGGCTGGAGGGTGATAAATCCAACTCCATGGGGTTGTTGCATAGGCAAAGGCCAAAGGATAGAAGATTCAGCTTGGCAGGTAAATCCAGGAGAGGAGAGCTGCTCAAAGAAAACAATGGAAAGTTAAGGGGGATGAGAGGGTACAAATCCAAAGAAAACAGAAAGGAATGAACACAGACTGAAAGTGATAACCTGAAATATGGAGAGCAGGGGATTTTTAAACAATCAAAATGAAAAATGTACAGAGCAGAATGAGTAGGTTGGAAGGGGATGTGACTCTGCTCTAGGAAACCAAACTAAGGGTAAAAGACAGAGGGAAAATCATGAGTCCACAATGTCCCAAGGGAAAAACGGACACTAAAGCTGGGGGACCAAGATTAGAGGGGGCACTTTTTTCAAAATGGGTTTACAAATAGTGACTGAAAAGGTGCAGAAAATTGAGGAAGAGAGATGGATCCTTTAACAGGAAGAGTAAATGGAAGGAGATGGGCAAAAGGGAATCTCTATGCCTGAAAAAGTTAGAGGATTTTTACTGCAGGTTTTTAGAAGAACAGAATCAGATAAAAATAAATGGGGAGGAAGTCACTGGTGGGGACTTCAAAGTCAGACTAGATCCCAAGAAAGACAGGTTGTTTTACAAAAGAGAGTACATTATAAAAATAAAAAGATACTTAGAGAAGAATGTGAATGAAGGAATGTGGAAAGATATATGGAGAGAGAAGGAGGGAGAGAGAGAGACTACGAAAAGGGGGAGTACACGTTTTAGCAAAAACTTCTTGATTTAAGCAAGTAGACTGGACAATATACTAGGAAAAGAGGAAACTAAAACTGGTAGAGAAGCTAAAATTGCAGGACAGGAAAGATACAACTGGACCGTGCAGATAATAAGAACAGAGAAGGAACAAGGGGAAGATTTGGGATGGAGGAAGTCAAGCTGCAAGTAGAAAGATCAGGACAGGAAGCAACATTACAACATTACAAACAATTACAAAAACTGATAATGGAGACAGTGAAGGAGAATACTAGAGACAGGAGAGAGAACTGGGAAAACACTGGTGGGATGGAATTAAAGTGGCAGTTAGGGAAAACAATTATACAGGATAGGTGGAAAAGCAAGCAAGATGAGGAGGAGATAAAACTGAAAGGAGAACTGACCAGGATAAAAATAGAAATGTAGAAAACAGTATACAGAGAAAAAAAAACTAAGGGCAAAGGAAGCAGTAATAAAATCTGAACTAGAAGGAAAGGTGACATCTACAGTGGAAGTAGAGTAATGGAAGCAGGAGTACTACTGGTGGATGTCTGGGGAGGAGCACGGAAACATTGAACAAGGAAGTATAAAAAAGGAAAAAGGTAAGAGAGGGGTACCAAGGTTTAGAGGAAAAGAGGAAGAGATCATAGAGGGGACAGCAGGGTTAGAAAAGCCTTTAGGAAATACTACCAAAAATATACCAGGAACAGGAGAAGAAATATGAATTCCATTGGGTGGTCACAGGCAGAAGAAAGGGATACTAAGTAGAAGGAATAGAGAGGCTGAAACTGCAAAATTCATGATGCAGGAGATCAAAGAGGCAGGGATTGCAGTAGAAGACAGAAAGGTGGGGGGGACTAGATGGATACTTGGTAGAGTTCTAAAAGTAGGGTGTAGAGGTAGTATGGACAGTTATGGAGGAGTAGTGGTAAACAGAGGAGTTTACAAGGCAAAATTAGGGAGGAAGACCAAACACTGGTGCCCTGTCTTCCCATGGCTCATCACAACAGCCATAGAAGTTCTGGTAATGAAAGCGAGGAAAAAGTTAGCTCAACTGGAGTGAAGAAACAAGAGTATAGTCAGGACTATTAATGTATGCAGATGGCAGCATGTTTATACTGGAGAATGTTTAGATGGCCATAGACAAAATAATGCCAGCTTTTGCAAGGTTTAAAAGGGCCTCATGGCTCAGACGCAACTAGAAAAAGACTTTGATGGTCAGGATACAAGTAAATTAAATAATTAAAGAAGGAGTGGGAAACATTCAGGAGAAGGAATGCCCAAATATAGGGAGTATATGTAATACACACATTAAAACAATACAATACAAAATTATTTGATGAAGGGAAAGAGAAAATTCAGGGGATATTGGGAGAGACATGAAACAAACACCAATTAGATAAAATCAATGTAGTTGGAATGATGATTTTCCTAGTTATAATGTATGTACTAAAAACCCTGCCAGTGGACCTATTAATGTACAAACTAATACAATTACAAAATTACTGAAGGAATCAAAAAGGTGAGTAGAGAAAGGGAACAGCAGAAGGGTCTAAAAAACAAACACTGTGTAGAAAAAAATGGGGCATGAACTCCTACACATACCCATGCAGTCCTTAGCTTATAACCTACTTAGGTAGATAGAGAATAATGAATTGACCAAAAGGACTGAGGAGAGAGGATAACTAGAATGGTAGGAAAATACATGAATGTGGAGGTACAAAAGAGATTAGGCACCATGACATGGACAAGGGGAAGGAAGAAACATATGGGAGGAAACAAAGGGAAGAAATAAGTAGAAAAATGGGAGGAAAGGGGGATATGAGGAGATCAGGAATTAATGAAGGAATGGACAGGAGGACAGCAGGTATTCAAAAATCTATAGCAGTTAATGCATGAGTCCAGGTTAACACAAAATGAATGGTAGACAAAATAAATGATGGAGGTGAAAGTTAAAAGCAGAATTATTTATGAGGACCTGAGGGGAAGGAGAAGGGTCTCAGAAAGAAAGAGGAAATGAAAGGAAGGGGAAAGAAACAAGGGTGACAGACCAGGGGAAGCTGAATGACAAAAAGTCCTCAAAATAACATCAGAGATGCAGAAAATGCACAGAGTATGTGATCATGCATTAAGACTGTACACAGGTGATATCTCACACCAAAAAGAATACATAAGGAGGAGAGGAAAACAGACTCAAGATGCTGGAAATTCATAATAGGAGAGTCAGGCATGAAACCTATGTTCTAGGAGTTTAACCAAGCAAAAAATATCTGGATAAACACTCAAGGAAAATGTAAGATGATATATGTAAAAGAGGGGCAAAACTCCAGGAAAATTTGCATGTGAGGTATAGAGATTGAAAGGGGAAGGTGCAGGTAAAAGAGGGGAAGGTGCAGGTAAAAGAAATGCAGGCAATAAGACTAATGGCAACATAGGTAAAGAGTGTAATAGCCATAAAATGGAAAACAAGGGGGACTTGCGAGAAAGGGAGCTCAATGGGAGATTTCTAGGCATTATAAAGAGAATTATAAAGCAGAAGAAAATGTAAGGGTGTGGAGAAAAAAATGGAGGGAATTGATGAGTTATTACTTCTCAAAGGTGGGGGGGTGAAAGTAGATAGAATAATAATGAGAAGCAGCAGACCACTGGTGTAAAAACTGAATCATCCATGATGATTGCACATTATGCAATTGCAAATGGATATGAAAACACAAAGGTAAAAAATGACACAAAAAAGGTTCAGCAATAAAATAGCAAGAAAGAGCATTATAGTAAGGAGAGGGAACTATCTCCTTTTCCTCTAAGCAGCAGGGAATGATTTGCATTGTAGACATTTATTTTTGTTACATTTCAGCTTAAAAAATAAAGTTTAATTAATAAAATTCTACTAGGCAAGTGGGACTAATCTGGTCAACAAAGAATAAATAAGTAGAATAAATAAATAAACAAGGTAATTATTTGTAATGCATGCTGTTGGACAGCATGCATCCCTATCACTACAAAAAGATGGCCACCTTCAGCATACCCATCTGATGTTTTATTGTGAATAAAACTGAAAAAACAAGTAGTCAAAGTAATATTTCAACCCTGTCAGACTTATATGTTCAGTATGCCTATTACATGAAATGATAGCCACCTTCTGTTTGTCACTCTGATGTTATATTGTCGCCCCTGTAACATATTTCAGTTTGTTGCTGTTAGATGTATATAGACACCATGCCACCCCCACCTCCAAAAGAATGCCACCTTTTCTGCACACCATTGATGTAAACTTAAGATTAAAGTTATACAAATAATGACCAAAGTTATGCATTTCAGCTTGTTGTTCATAGACAGCATACTGCCTCGAAACCAACCTTATAATGATTATACAAACCTGATCACATCTGCCTTGTATTTTCAAATACAGCTTGAATCATCACCCTCCAAAAAACAGAGGCAATTACCTTTTCTAATCCCATCCAAGTCATAGGTGACTCTATAGTCAGGCACACTGATGTCCCACTCACCAGGCTAAACAAGGAGAAGGTTACTGTCAGCTGCCTGTCGGGTGCCAGGATCCGCTATATAACCCACGCACTCAGGTCATTCCACAACAAGTACAAATATGACTCTGTCATTGTCCATGTTGGTGTGAATGACCTGAGATGTACCGCCCTGGACTACATGAAAAGAGACATGGAAGAGCTCCCCGATCTTGTAGCCCAGGCAGGTATGACCCTAGCCCTGAGTAGCATTCTGCCATCACCCAGAATGATATTGCAGTACAAGGACAAAATGATTGACTTCAACAATTGGCTAAGCTTCTGGTGTCATTCTAAAGGGATCCAGTATCTGTCTGCTTGGGATGACATGGTCTATAGACCACGATGCTTTGCCACAGATGGCCTGCACCTGTTGCCCCTGAGATTCCGGATACTGGCTAAGGCTCTTGCTGCCCCAAATTCACCACCATAACAGGAACAAGAAAGCAAAAACTGAGGGTAATGCTACTCAATGCTAGAAGTCTAAATTTCAAAATGCATTCACTCGAGGCACTCCTTAAAATGGAGAACATCGATATCTGTGCAGTGACTGAGACCTGGTTCAAGGCTCCAGAGAGTACCCCTGCACTACCAGGCTATAACTCATACCACACTTTTCGACCATGTAACCTGGACCAAAACACCAAAGGCGGGAGTGTGTCCATATTCATTAAGGATATCCACACCTCCAGGCTAGTTTCTCAGCATAATGCATCTGAGGTTATACAAGTGCAACTAACTCTTGGCAAAGCTGCAATTCAAATTGTAGCTTGCTACAGATCCCCCACCATGCCCCAGGATTCCCACTCCTCTTTTCTTGATGTACTGGAAAATATTAGGGTTCAACCAAACACTCTAATAATGGGTGACTTCAACTACTCCACCATTAACTGGGAAAACTACTCATGTACCAAATCCTTAGCGCAACGCTTTCTGGAATTCATAAACTCCAATGCCCTAGATCAACTTATCCGCACCCCCACCAGGGGCAACAATATCCTAGACCTAGTCATTACCAACATGAGTGACCGGTCTTCCACACCTGAAGTCAGCTCCTCGTTGGTCCGATCCGACCATAAGCTAATTACCCTTGATATCCACATCCCACCCCCACCTCCCATTAAGGAAACCACAGTAAAACATTTCTCCAAAGCCAACTTCATGCTTCTTAAGAAAGAAGTAGTGAACTTCATGACACCCATGCAGATGGACAATACAGTTACAACCGCTGAATCCTACACAAATGCGCTCTATAAGCACCTACATGAGTGCATGGATCATGCTATCCCAAACAGAACCAAGATGCTATCCTCCAAAAAAATGAAGCCAATCTGGTGGTCCTCTGCCATAAACAAACTGTACAACAGAAGGAAGAAACTGTTGCAAAAGACAGTAAAATCCCATGAGTGGAGGAGCTCCCTGGTCAGCCTCAGTAAGAAGCCGAGATCCCTTATAAGATCCTCCAAAGCTAGCTACGAAAATAAAATTGCCACTAATTCCAAGGACAACCACAAATCATTCTATAGCTATGTCAAGAATCTCAGTGGCAACACCCAGATTTGCTCTGAGTTACAGCACAAAGGCATGAAAATTACAGAACCAACTGATATTGCCAACATCCTGGCAGATAGGTTCAGTGCTAACTATGAACCTATGAACCTATAAAATGAGGGTGAAGTGAATAAGCAAACGGCCACCATAATACATCTCGACTTGGTACAAACCAAAAAATCTCGATTCTGTAAATACAAAAATACATATGCACAGCATCCTTCTTCACCACATCACAAAAGACTGATACTTTCTGTACCCCTTCTTCTGATAATTCAACTTGGTACTGTCCATCATATATACATATTATGCCTCCTTACCCCTTATACAAAATATAGCCACTGCCTATGTGCCCTTCTGACTTTAGATGGTGATGAAAATGAAAGAACAAATGGCCAAAGTAATATATTTCAGTTTACTTTCAGGCGTATTCGTAAAACGCACCTCTTCAGCACTACATTAGAAATTAAGCCACCTCTTGCTTGTACCTCAAATGTTTGATTATAAAAAATGTTTGCTTATGAGTAAAGTGAAAGAAATAATGATAACAGTCATTTATTTTAACTTATTGCTTCTACATTGCTTAGACAAATATAATGACAAATATAATAATGATCGTGCAATATCTTTGTGCACTTTTACATACAGCCTGCCTTCATCGCGTCTCCCAAAAAGAAAATCACCTCCTATTCTTTGTACCCATCTGATGTTGCATTGGTATGAAAGTGAAAAAGCAGTCATAGCAATATTTTGTCATGTTTAAGCCAGAATATGGTATATAGTGTGCCTCCTCACTGCTGCCCCAAAGGCAGACAATTTTTTTGCAACTTTACTGCAGAGAGATTTGAGAGTTGGATTGCAGTCTATAGACTGAAGGTGAAAGAACAAATAGCAAAGAATAATATTTTCAACATACTCTCAGCTGCACTTACCCCACCGCCACCACCACCATGCCAACAAGCCTCAGGAATTATCCTGTGTCTTCTCTTGTCCTCCCTTCCCAGAAAAAAAAATGCTATATGTCAGGTCACATCCTAGTGGTAGTCATAGTAGCAATAAAATGTTTATTTAGAATACAACCTGAGCACTGCTTGTTCCTGGAGACCAGTGTATATAAGAATGAAGACTTTACACAGGTGTTCCAAAAGACAAGTAAAGTGTTACAACATCTGCACCAAATCATCATCTTCTTTCAGCTGTTCACATTAGGGGTCGCCACAGCGGATCACCTGTTTCCATTTCTTCCTATCCTCTGCATCTTGCTCTGTCACACCAACCACCTGCATGTCCTCTCTCACCACATCCATAAACCTTATCTTAGGCATTCCTCTTTTCCTTTTACCTGGTAGCTTCATCCTTAGCATCTTTTTCTCAATATACTCACCATCCCTCCTCAGCACCTGTCCAAACCAACATAATCTTGCATCTCTGGCTTTGTCTCCAAACCTTCCAACCTGGGCTGACCCTCTAATATACTTATTCCTAATCCTGTCCACCCTCGTCACACCCAGTGCAAATCTTAACATCTTTAACTCTGCCACATCCAGCTCTAACTCCTGCCTTTTTGCCAGTGCCACTGTCTCCAACCTATATAACATAGCTGGTCTCACTACCCTCTTGTAGACCTTCCCTTTCACTCTTACTGGTACTCGTCTGTCACATATCACTCCTGACACTCTTCTCCTCCCACTCCACCCTGCCTGTACTCTCTTCTTCACCTCTGTTCCACACTCACCATTACTCTGAACTATTGATCCCAAGTATTTAATTTCATCCACCTTTGCCACCTCTACTCCTTGCAGCCTCAACATTCCTCTATCCTCCCTCTCATTCACACACATATATTCTGTCTTAGTCCTGCTGACCTTCATTCCTCTTCTCTCTAGAGCATATCTCCATCTCTCCAGGGTCTCCTCCACCTGTTCCCTACTCTCACTACAGCTAACAATGTCATCTGCAAACATCATAGTCCACGAGGACTCCTGTCTGATCTCGTCTGTCAACCTGTCCTTCACCATTGCAAATAAGAAAGGGCTCAGAGCTAATCCTTGATGTAATCCCACCTCCACCTTAAACGCATCCATCACTCCCACCGCAGACCTCACCACTGTCACACTACCCTCTTACATATCCTGTACCACTCTTACATACTTTTCTGACACTCCTGCCTTCCTCATACAATACCACAACTCCTCTCTAGGCACCCTGTCATATGCTTTCTCTAAGTCTACAAAAACACAATGCAACTCCTTCTGACCATCTCTGTACTTCTCCATCAACACTCTCAGAGCAAACATCGCATCTGTTGTGCTCTTTCCCGGCATGAAACCATACTGCTGATCACTATTCACCACAACCCTTCTTAACCTAGCTTCCACTACTCTTTCCCATAACTTCATGCTGTGACTGATCAGTTTAATCCCTCTGTAGTTACTACAGCTCTGCACATCACCCTTATTCTTAAAAATCAGTAAAAATTACTTTTTCACCATTCCTCAGGCATCCTTTCACTTTCCAAGATTTCATTAAACAATCTGGTTAGAAACTCCAGTGCCATTTCATCTAAACACCTCCATGCTTCCACAGGTATGTCATCTGGACCAACAGCCTTTCTATTCTTCATCCTCTTCATAGCTATCCTTAATTCCTCCTTGCTAATCCATTGCACTTCATGATTCACTATCCCCACATCATCCAACCTTCTCCCCCTCTCATTCTCTTCATTCATCAAACCCTCAAAGTACTCTTTCTATCTGCTCAACACATTCTCCTCGCTTGTGAGTATGTTTTCCCTCATTATCCTTTGTTACCTTTACCTACTGCACATCTAATTTAAGGATGCAGTTCTACATTTTAGAGGAAATGTATGGAGGCTGAAATGGGAGTTGGAAATGCAGTAAATATTTAAAAAGGGTAAAAAAGGGAAACATTGCAAGAAACAAAACAGAAAAATCTATGTACAGATGTATTACTGATATGCATCTATATCATATTATCGCATGATGAAAAGAGCGAACGCTCTTTCATTGAACCGATAATATCTAAATAATTAAGCGAACACATGGAACAGAAAATGTTTTCGCAGGGAAAAAAATTGCTGCTCTGCAAAAAAAAAAAAAAAAGTTTAAACACAAAATGAATGGGTGCCCCCCCATGCCCCCCTAGTTAAATATACCAACTCTGAGATCGCACCATAGTGGAGATAATGGCAAAGTCCCAAAGACGGCCCACCAATTTTTTTCCCTGGGAAAAAAAATCAATGTTCGATGACTTCACTTTTTTCTTCTTTCGACATTATCAGATCGATGAAAAAGCATTCTCTCTTTTCATCGTCCAATAATGTGATATAGACCCACTTCTTCTTTTGGCTTTTCCTGGTTATGGGTTGTCACAGCAGATCACCTGTCTGCTCATGATTGGCAGTGGAGTTTTACGGTGTTGAGTTGTCAGCCCAGTGCCCAACCTTCCTCAGAAGGTGCACACATGCACACACTCATGCCTAGGACCAATTTAGAGTCTCCAATCCACCTACAGCATATCTTTGGGATGTGGGAGGAAACCGGAGCACACAGAAAACCCACGTGACTACAGGGAGGACATGCAGACTCCACACAGAAGGCACCCCAGCCAAGAATTGAACCGGAGAGCCTCTTGCTGTGAGGTGGCAATGCTAACCGCTGCACCACCATGGCCGCCCCGCTGCACCACCATGGCCACCCGATATAGACCCACTTATACTAGGCTAAATGGAGGGATTAGTGGAAATGATCGAAAAACAAAAAAAAACTTTCTTTATATAAAATGTGGTTGAAGCATTTAAGCAGTTTTTGGAGGAAACTACATAAAAATCTAGAAATAATGAGAAAAGGCAGAGAAAGAAATGAAGTAGCATCTGTATTACTATATAACTTGGGGGTAAATGAGATGTATTCATGCTGATAAAAGTTGACAATGTATAAGTAGCATTTTTCTCAACTGACTATTCACCACAGTATCACCCCATGAATTTCATTCAAAGAAAAGCAGTAATTTTATTGCTAAGATATTAACATACACACTTTGTCAGAGCTGAGAGACAACACCATTTTAAATCAGTTCATTGTTTTTGTATTTTCATCATAGTAATGGGCCATGAGCACAGGTAGTCAAAACACCATTCCCATCAGCAGTGAGGTTACTTATACCCTGTATTATGGGAAACAGCAAAACCCTCATGAGTCATTAATATATGCATGCAGTGCTTTTCAGTTAACGCATATAAAAAAGTAAGCAACAGATATCTAAAGGAAAATTATACACACACACACACACACACACACACACACACACACACACACACACATAAGCATGTCTCTCTCTTTCTCTCTCCTATATATGTGTGTGTGTATATATATATATATATATATATATATATATATATATATATATATATATATATATATATATATATATATATGGGTCTACTTCATTTGCCCGAACTTTCATTTGCCCGACAACCATTTTCCAGAGACCAAATGACCGAAATTACATTTGACCGACACTTCATTTGACCAACAAGCATTATTGGCAAGAAAATGGGATATACCCCCTTCCCCACTGCAGTGCGACCCTGGAGTTAGAATATATAGTTAGGGGGGTGTGGGGGGCAAAGCCCCCCACTTAGTTTCATATTATAATGCTTAGTTTTGCTTTAATATTCTTTAGTAACAGAAATGTAAGTGGGGGGCTTCACCCACCACACCCCCCATTGTGGGGGGTTGTGCCCCCCACACCCCTATAACTATATATTCTAACTTCAGGGTCACACTGCAGTGGAGAAGGGGCCATATCCCATTTTCTTGCCAATAATGCTTGTCGGTCAAATGAAATTTCGGTCAAATGGGTTCAGGCAAATAAAGTAGACCCATATATATATATATATATATATATATATATATATATATATATATATATGAGATCAACTGGAATCTGTTGACTTTACTGCAGGTTGACATCTGTTTTGCTAAAAAAATTTAGTTCACTAAACAGATGGTTGACAGGTGTGTGAGATCAGACAATTCTCGGGACAGGGAAATACGTCCTTCCTCTGAGATTGTGTGTATAATTAGCAGGGGGTAATGGAGGAAGTTTTGCATGTGCTGAAACCTGTCAATCAGTACATTGGTAATAGTGAGTCAACATTTGCAAAGTCAATGTTTCCTTGTAGATTTTGTAAATAGATAGATAGATAGATAGATAGATAGATAGATAGATAGATAGATAGATATGTGGATAGATAGATACGTAGATAGATAGGCAGATAAATAGACTGGTACTTTAGCCATTGGAAAGATGTGCATGCTATTTCTTCTGAAACTACAAGGCAAACAATGACAATTTAAGTAACCACTGGTCAGTAACTGATAATTATATGTTTATTCTGCTTGTTTCTGAGAATTATGGGAGATTATGTGATCATGCATCATTTGAAGTGTAGCTTGCAGCAGGAAACAGTCATAAAATGCCAAGGTGGTATTTTTTAGGAATTAGCTCACCTGGTTACTGCCTCATGTGTGTCTCACGTTTGTGTGTGTAGATGATATGTACAGGAACTGGCATTTCTGGGTGACAGTGCAATCATTCAACAAGAGAAGCAAATGTAGCCACACTTGCAATGAGGGATTTTGTTTGTAGTATGCTTCAATATTTCTATGCTAAATAAACAGAAACTGTAACAAATAGCTACAAGAGACAAGGGCACTCAGATGAGTACACAGTGTCACACCCTGGAAAAATACCCCAGTGTGGCCCATTGTAGGACCCCTCATGTGACTAGATAAGGTAAGCCATTCAGTCATCTCTTATAATTCAGTTTGGCACCTTACCTATATATAATGATTTTACATTTTTGGCAACCAAATCTGGTCATTTTTCTAATCTCAGTGTCCATTAACTCAAGGCTGCTGTACATTATTTCAAGTTTGCCAATAGACTGTAAGTATTGCGTGCCATCTGACAAATGCTTACTGTAAATGAATTTGTAAGACTGGTAGAATGAATCACATGTCTGCAATTGCTAATCATCAATATTTTGTGACTCTAAAGAAAACACTTACAGATGCATACTAAGGCTAGCCCCACATTTATGTGTTCTCACAGAAATGAGTTGCAAAATGCCATATGCATCTATTGTTTAGTATGTATGTAAGTTCATAGGTTCATAGGTGTATACTAGGCTAATGAACATTAGAGCCCTTATAAGCCTAGCCATGCAACCCAAATGAGTCCCACAACTTTGATTTATATAGGTGGTGATTTACTGACTGCCTCTGTCCATCAGAAACATAGGATCCAGACAAAGGGCAGATTTGTGATTACCCTTCCATTGGTCCAAGGTGCGCTTGGAAAAGGATAGGGAGGAACTCTGCTTCACGTGAATTGGGACCCTCTTCCAGAGAAAGGGAATTCTCAGAGAAACATATTTGTCTGTCCAACATGTCCTTTTTATGTTGCAAGTAAATTTTGGGTCTTTTAATCTAATAGTTCTGATGCTATTTGTTTTGTGGATGTGCAAAATTTTCATCAAAACAGGGTCCAGAGATGCCCTGTATGCCAGACAAAAGTCAACTCTTAGAAGTCTATATGATACCAAATAAAGTGTCAGAGCTTTGAGGCAATCAGTGTAGGACATTGTGTTTACTCCTTGAATTCTTTTTGTAAGGAAACTTTCTGGACATTCCAGTTGCTGCTTGTGTCTGGTCAGGTACATATCAAAAGGGGCATTATACTCTATGATGGATCTGATGATGGCTGAATTCAGTGATACAATGTCCTCTCTGGACCTAGATGCCATGCCCTTGTTTGTATGTTGAGCAACATAGAAGGATTTTCTTACTACCATGGACACATGCTGGTCAAAGGCTACATTACTATCTATATGAGTTCCCAGATCCCTGACTAGTGAATTAACTTTTAAAGGTGTTTTATTAATGATGTAGTTACCCAGGGTGGTAGATTTCCCAAAAGGTGTTATAATGAATTTCTTGCTACTGGGTTTTAAGCCATGGCTTTGGCACCAATCATTTGTCTGTATTAGAACTTTCTATAGGATGTTCTCATCTTGAGGGGATTCAGAGACAGCCCCCAGTTTTCAATCATCTGCAAACTTAGTCAGCCAAAGTCCTTTGAAATTGGCTTTGACATCTGAGAAGTAGATGCCAAAGAGGAGTGGGTCCAGCATAGAACTCTGGGGAATCCACTGGTGACCCGGCTCTTTACTGAGGTGATTTCACCATTTCTAATCTCCTGGGTCCTATCAGTGAGCCTGCTAGTTATCCAGCATGTTATAAAGGGGTTTTACCTAGTTCCATAAGTTTGTTGATAATGCCCGAGTGGGGTATTTTATCAAATGCTTTATCCAGATCTAGGTAGACAGTATGCACCATTTTCTCCCCTCATCCATTGCCTTAGAAACCTTTTCAAAAACATCCACCAGATTCAGTAAGCATGGCCTTCCTTTGACAAAGGCAAACTGGGATGGATCCAGTGTTTGGAGGTCTCCTTGATAATTTCCATGATAATTCTTTCCATGGATTTGCAAATAAGACTAGTCAACTGTAGTTTCCAGGAGCTGTTGAAGGTCTTCCCTTATAAGGGGATGACTGTTGCAGTCCTCATGCACATGGCACAATGCCTGTTTTAAGAATATAGTTAAATGACTTCAGTTGTCCTGATATGTTATATTTTAGAATATTCAGGAGGTATCCAGAGATGATATAATAGCCCACTGAGGCTATGTTCTCTGGGTTTAGTGAGTGCAGCCAGTATATGCTCCCAAGTTATAACTGGAGATATTATGTGTGAGGGTATTTTTGAGGGGGTGGTTGGGTGTGAGAGGGGGGGTAAAGCTGGAACTGAATTTGTCCTCTAATAGGTTTGCTATATTACCAAGCTCAGTGAATGTGTCACCATTAGTCATCAGTTCAGCATATTGCCGTGTGCTACTGTTTAGGTTTCTGGCATAGCTGTATAAGGCCATATGGTCATCTTTCACCTGGCAGGCTATCTTAACCTCAAAGTTGGCTTTGTTTGACCTAATTAGCCCTCTTAGTTGCCTGTTTACTTTGATGAGAAAGTTTCTGTCTTCATGGGAATTAGCTTTCCTGATATTTCTACATTTTTTTTCCTTTTGTTGTATATCCTGCTTAATTTGGGATGCCACCAGGGTAGTTTGTTTCTAGGGCTTTTCCTGGGCTTACTTCTGGTAGGAGGTTATCAAATTTTTACAATCTATCACTTGATAAAAGGTAGTTTGCATTGGATTAGTTCCTAACTGTTACTGGTTTTAATGGGACTACAGAGCTGATTTAGATTTGGAATGAGACAGCTTTATGGTCGGACCTTACCAGGGAGAATAAGACATTGGGGGGTGCAACATTTTCCTATATTTCTAAGCATGAGGTCCAGTATTTTAGAGCCTCAAGTGGGTGTATTTACTATTTGGTCAAGCGTGTGTGTTTTTACAAAGTCCAGGAATCTCTGTGCCTGTAGATTTGAGGCTATATAGGATTCCTAGTCTGTAGAGAGGTAATTAAAGTCTCCTATGAGTAGTGTGTTAGGCTGTCTCTGGTAGGTCCAAGTATGCAGCGTGAGCTTCTTGGGACATGGAGGGTGATCGATAGCTGGCTAGGATATATATATATATTTTTTTTAATTTTTTAATTTGTTTAACATTTGTTAACCGGGAATTTGCATATGGTACGGGATTTTGTCTATGGTGATATGCATGTGGTGGAACTCCAGCACATCAACCTGTTTTACCACCCTAGAGATATGCTTGGCATCATTATATCTTATAATGGAGTCCCCTATGATGTGACTCCTGGAAAGTATGTCTGTTTGCCTTAGGGGCTTAGTGTTTGAGGCTCAATTGAGAGTGACAGTATGTGTAGGGTTAGGTGTCATTTTTTTGAGTGCTTTTGGGCTTGCTGAGGCATAGCTTTGACAATGGGAGGTATAGGTGATCTTTATTATTTAGGAAGATTGCTTTTATGTGCCTCAGCATATGTTAGACTATATGAGATGGGTGCTGTGTGCTTGGTTTCAACAACCTGATGTGCATGTGTATGCAGGAATTTAGCCTCCAGTGTCATTTCATATGTACACCTCTCGCATACAATATCTGCCTCTTTAAGGATTAAGTGGTTGTCAGTAAACATGAGACAATTGCTAAATTGTCTCAAAATACCCATATCTATCAAGGTGGCCACAGAGAAGTTAGGGCATTGCATATCCATTCCATCCAGTACTTCGATTTGTGAGCTACAAGGGGGTGGTGTATTTGGGTTAGAAAGCTATTAAGGGTGCTTTATTGGAGTAGATTATAGTAAACAGTACTAAATTGTGCTAACTTTAATGTTTACAAAATACTGCATTCAACTAAATCTGTATGCATTGCCTCATGACTCCCAAACAGCTCCCCTAAGCATTTCAGTGCACAAGGTATTTGCACTATATTGCTGATTTACAGGGTATAGTTTTATGGATAGTTCTACAGAGAATTTTTTCTTTCTAGGCATTTGCTGCTGTACAGGGCACTGCTAACCCAAGCAAATGTACAAAATTTATAGCAGCACAACAAAAGCAGAAAACTAACTAATGAGCCCTCTGGCCAATAAAATGACTACACTATGAGTCATTTTGTGTATCTATCTATCTATCTATCTATCTATCTATCTATCTATCTATCTATCTATCTATCTATCTATCTATCTATCTGCCTGTCTATATAAAGAGAAAGAGTGATAATTTTAGCCTTAGGATAGAGTTTTGAGATGACTAGGTAGATTACTATGATCACACTAGTTGGACACTTGCCATGCTGTGAAAGTAACAGTGAGTAAGCTAGCTGTGAGTTAATAGCATGCAGTCCCTTTTAATAGATCCTGATTTTATCTTCTTCTCATGTTTTGTGACTCTATGATACTGCTGCTTAATTTCTTTCATTTTCTGTCACTGTATAGTTGATTGCTGTAATTTCATGCATCCATAGGTTGTCTTGACTATCCCATCCTCATTTATTTTGCTTTGTGTGTGTGTGTGTGTGTGTGTGTGTGTGTGTGTGTGTGTGTGTGTGTGTGTGTGTGTGTGTGTGTGTGTGTGTGTGTGTGTGTGTGTGTCAGTATATCAGAAAGAAGTCATTATATTTCTTTTAACTATACAATGCATTATTGTACTAGACCCTGATATAAAGCAAAGTACATATCAGCAAACAAGAAAACATTTTTATTTCAGTTAATTGTCCCAGTGTTAATAATATCACAGCTATAAATTATAAATATTCAGCATCAGAGTGTAAGAAAGAAGCCTGCTATTTAAGACCAAAGCAATGTAGAATAACGCTAACACACAACACCCCTTAGAAGCATTGCAAGGCTCCAGACTTAAGATACGATTTAAATCTAGAAAGTTTTATGTTAAAGAACTATTTAAGAGAGCAATTTGTCTTCTCTGGACTAAAAGAGGCAAAATCAAACAAAACCCACCATGAAGTAAACATGTCTGCTTGGCCTTGTTAAAACAATTTATCATTAAAATTGTTGAGCATTGCAACATGGCAGCACCAGATATGACGGATAGTCCACCAAACTTGCTGGAAAGTTCAGCCACCATAGATACTGTTGTCTAGCTGCTGAAGAGCTTTCTGACTCTGGCAGTATTTGTCCATGGAGTCAGTGCAGCCAGAAAATAACATGACCAAGTTTTATTGTTCCCAGGACTGGGGCCCTCAGAGGTTTCCACAAGGGTTAGGATTTTCTTGGTTGCTTTCCTTTGAACTAGCTCTATTCTATAATCATTCTCCTTGGATCACCAATGATGGCAGGGTCCTGAATTAATCACAGGAGACTTGTGGGTCATCATATCCAAACCCTCTAAGCGCATAGCTCTTATTATTAAGGAGTGATCTGAATAAGGGGTCTGATGTTTATACAATTCAGGTGAGTTCTTTTTATGAAAGGTAGATGAAGAGGTCCTCTTACCAGTTCACACATTGGTGTCTACTATGCCTATTAAAATGGGGTGTTGACTTTGCCTTTTTGGTGACTCTTTCACCACTGCAAAGTGAGGGTCAAGGCACACCAGTATTTCTTAATGATACTTTGAGTCTTTCCAATGTTTTTCATCTGTCAATCTGTTTTTGTGGTGGGCCTGTGTACATTGTTTATAGATGTTTATCTTTTTGTTTTGAGTTTGGGGTGGGGAAGTTATTAAATTGCCTTAGGGTTCATTATTTCTTTAAATAACCACCAAGGTTCTCTGACCATGCCTAAGTGCATAGAGCACCAAAAAAGAGGCTTCTGTTCATCCTTAGCTTGGAAAAAACCCTCGAGCTACCTGAAGTGAGACAGAACTCATCCACCCAGTTACATAGCTTAAGGGAAATAACTCAGGGTCATGCAGGATAAAACCAGCAACTTATTAGTGCAACCATTAAAATGCTTTCATGGAACATAGCAGGGACCTTGCACCCCATTCAAAGGTTAACTATAAATAGAGAAGGGGGAATGACTGTGGGATTGCCGGAAACCAAACTGAAGGTTAGAGAAACCATTACATTTAAATCAAAGCAATTCCTTGTAATTATAGAAGACCACAGACCTGATGGGGGAAAGGAGGTGTATTATATTTCATCATTTAGTAACAGTGATCACTATTCAATGTAAAACAACTGGGAAGGGAAGGTGGCTGATGTGGAAAGTTGCTGTGAATAAGGAAGACTGAACTATTGGTAACTGTTATGCTCCTAACTGTAGTGATAAAGGTTTTTCGAGGACTTTATTAGAATATGGTCTAAAATGGTGGACCTTCACCATTATAGACCATATTTCTACATTTCTGGATGTCTGCAGAGAGATCGTTTGATGTCTGGTGGTTGCACAGCTTTTGGAGAAATTACTCCTACATTCTCTAGGGACTTAACCAGGCAAGGCAGTAGGATAGATCTTATATTTATACAACAACACTTTAAGCACAAGTTTAACTCAACTATCTTTGAATTTGGCCTTTCAGACCATATACTGCAGACACTTAGGATTAATTTAAAACCACAAACTTCAAAGGTGTGGGTTTGGAGATAGGCCTATTACAGATGGTCCTCAAGACAGAGTAGAGAAACACAAGGGATTCATTTTGGATAGGGTTGGTAGGAATATTACATCACACTCAACCTTTAATCTGTGAATGTGGGGTAGTTGTAAAACAGCATTAAGGGTAGATCTTATGGAGTGTGTGTGTGTGTGTGTGTGTGGGGGGTTAAAGGAAAAGTCAGCCTGATCTCCTTAACCAGAAGACAAAGGAGCTTCATCAAATGCAACAGAAGATGACACAGGGAGAAGGAGGTTATCACTTGAAAGCCTGGGAGTTTTTAATTAAAAATGAAATAAGGTTAATATAAGTCTTTAAAGCTGAAGCCATATTGGCCAGTAGGGGCTGATATTAGAAATTAAATAGGGAAGGTGACCCCATATGCACAGCATGTATTTTTTAACCAGCTGAAAGCATGACATTCTATTTCTTCGATAAGGTTGACTTCTGGAATCTTATTGGCTAGCGATGAAGATCTTAGAGAAGCTTTTTTGACATATTTTACTTCTCTCTGTAGTTAAATGCACCTAGGCAGTACTCCAGTCTGGTACTTCCTTGCAGCAAGAAACTGCCCATTTAGCCAGGAGATGTTGGATGTTCTTAATAGTGCTTTTAAAGTCAATGAAGTAGCTAGAACTACAGTCAAATTAAAGCTCAATAAAGCTACTGCAATAGATGTTTTTTTGACAGAGGTTTATATATGGGGTGGTAACGTACTGGCCAGAGTTTTGGAACAGGAATATATTCATGATTTTACAGATGCTGACTTGGGTTTACATAGTAACCAATCAATTATTGTGGTCATCAGAAAGGTGAAGGAGGGGATACCAATGCCAGGAGATTTCCATCTTATCTACTTCATTTAAATGGATGCAAACATTTTTACTAAGTTCTTAGTGAGTAGATTAGATGTATTTCTTCTTCACCTCATAAGAGGTGGCCAGAATGGATTTGTGAAAGGTGGTGAGGTTACAGATTGATAGTGTGAATTAGATACCTTTTTTATTTAAGTGTGGTGGAGTAGATGGGGCACAGGCTGTTATTATTCTACATTAGGAAACATTTAATTTGATAGAGTGGGATTTTTTGTTTCAGGTTTTGCAACACCAGGACTATGGTAGTCAGTTTTTAGCCTGGGCCAAGAGGTTATACTCCTCTTCTACTTTTAGATTCTTATCTAGGCATGATCCAATAGCTAGTGGCACCAGGCAAGGGTGGCCCCTCAGTGGCCTATTGTTGTTGACTATGAAGGAACTGGCAATTTTGGTAATGGAAATTTTATGCAGTCAGTCAGTCTCAGATGGGTCTACTAATGCATTCCTAATATTTGTGGATGACTGTCTTTTGATGAACACTTGTCTCTCCAAATTATTGAAAAGATACTTGATGTTTTACAGATATTTGGTAGTGCTTCTGGCATAGAATGCAATTTATCTAAGATAATGGTCCCAGTTGATTGGGAGTTTGAGGCTAGTGTTGAAGACGTAAGTTTAAACATTGTGTAGCAGGCCAAATGTTTAGAGTTTGAGCTACGACTGAAATATGAGACTATTTCAAAGCTAACTTGGATGCGTTAAATTGAGCTTAAGGATTATAATCTATTACTGAAGTTTATTAATTTTCAAAGTATTACAGGAAAAATAAAGACCATTAATTTATGTTTTTAGAAATATTCCATATGACAATCCTTTTTGCTTAACTTACAGTAAGCTTTAAATGAGGTAGTTTCATATAAGGGGAATAGAAGAATTTCTGCATCTTTTGCATGCATCCCCAGATATTTTGAGGGTTCAGTCTCCCCATTTAATTAGCTATCTAACTGCTTTACAGTTAAGCCAGCTTATCAGAAGAAAGGAAGTGGGTCACTAGAAAGGATATGTAGTCTGATCTTAAGGAAGGATGCATAATGGGGGGTCACTAGGAATGGGTTGATAGTTTACTATTTGTTAGTCTTAAAATTGGTGATTTTAACTGGGGTACTAACCTAAATGATATTATAAGATATCACCCGGGAATCTTAAAATGAATAAGTGGAGATTAGGCTGGTAGATGGCTGGAGAGAGTGATTGTTATGTAGGTATATATTACTCTCTCAGCACCCATCCTAACTCCAAAATGTCTGTCTAACTTACAGGGAGAATTTAAATTAGAATTTCAAGATCAGTTTTTGTGTGAAAAAATCAGACAAATTTGGTTTCATCAGATTAGAACAAAAGGAATATAGAAAAGGACTTTGCATTAGTGTAAATGGTCAAAATTTAATTCTGTCAAGATGGGCTTAACCTGCAATCCTTTGAAAAATAAACTGGAGGCATTAAAGTTTTTAGTGGAAAATAGGTGGAAGGGACAAGGTGAGGGGGGGTGTTTTTCTAAATATCCATGGGATGATATTTACCCTGCCACCAGTCATCTCAAACATTTCCCAAGTATCACGATCAGCAGTTAGGGATTATTTTGATGGTATCTTACCCCCTAAAAGGGTGGATATATTAAGTGATTACAAGTGTCCTAGGTCCAACCATGTAAAGGCTGACCTCACCCATATGTTTTGGAACTGCCCGAAGATAATGATCTACTGAAAATCATTTGTTGCCAGTTGAGATAGATCTTTCCACTTATCAACCGATTTTAAATGGTTCTTCTGGCTATTTGCTATATTCCTAGATAGAATTAATATTTTCTTTCTAAACTGAAAGTAGGATGGGTTCTAGCAAGTGTAGACAACTTAATAAATGCGAAATGTTATAAAGTCAAATCACCTCTAACAATAACACATTTTTATATATTTTTAGACAGCCTTTGGACAAAATTGTTTCTGCTGTCAAATGTATTGATAAAACTGGAATGCTTTCTTGATGAACTATAGACCTGTGGGCTCTAACTCTTAACAGTTTGTAATACTATGGGATTGAAAAGTTAGGTAATTTGGTTTGTAAATAATGTAAATATGTAATTAAAGTAATAAAAGCACCATCTCTATTCATGGGTGTAGTACCTATTATGTATTCTGACCCACTGGCAACAGTGAGGGTTATCAACATTCATCAAGGAAATCATTACCTCACAGCATATTCCTCAGGACACCACATATGAATTCCTAGATATCCAAATCACTATAAACAAGACTAATTGCCACTTCATAGCTAGTTAAAGATCACCTACTATGCCCAATTCTAAGCATGATTGTTGTCTTAACAGATTAGATGAAATTCCCATTAAATCCAAAACCTTTCTACTGGATGAACTCAACTATCCACAAATTACAGTAAACTCTCAGTTAACTGAAACTCAAGCAACCAGAAAAAAATCAAAGAAATACAGTACAATTTTCATGTGTTGCAATTTTTGCCCCCCCCCCCCCGAAACATGCCTTACGTTTTTAGAGTTTTAGAGTTTGAAAAAGGAAGATAGGAATAAATTCCCTCTCTCCTCAACCTAAGAACAAGTCAAACCAAACAAACAGTATAGGGTACAGTATCAGTCAGGCCTATTTTTAACCAACCAGAAAAAAAAAGCAAAGAAATACAGTACAATTTTCATGTGTTGCACTTTCTGCCTCCCTCCCCCCATAGAAACATACCTTACATTGTTAGAGTTTTCAAGTTTTAAAAAAGAAGATAGGAATAAATTTCCTCTCTCCTCAACCTAAGAATAAGTCAAACCAGACAAATAGTATAGGGTACAGTATTAGTCAGGCCTGTTTTTAATAGTAACTCTCTAAGAACCAGAAACTACAGTTATCTGGCATCTACCAATCCCATGGGTGCCGGTTAACTGAGTTTACTGTAATTGGCAGTGGTAGGTATGCCCAAAACCTCCTTGATATTATAAATGCTAACTCTCTTTCACAAATAGCTAATCATACTACTTGTGGTAACAATATCCTGAATCTAGTCTACATACAGTATGGCCATTTCTTGTACAGCTCTGTGTGTATTATCCTGCCTTGTTAAATCAGACCATAAACTAGTGACACCTTCCTTTAAAACTTGTGGTACCTCCTTTGTCCATTCTCTATGTTTAGGAACTGGAACTTCTCAAAAGCAAACCTTCTTCAGTTACTTGATGACCTAAATAAATTCTGCCGTAATCTTCCTACAATGGACCTCATTGCTGAAGCCGCTGCTTATGCCTCTGACTTCTACCTCCACATAAATAGCCGCATTGATAAGGCACTCCCTATCCTCAGCAAATATAATATGAAATTTGAAAAACAAATCTCTATAGTAGCATACCCATATAAAAAGTGGGTCTGTGTTTGGCCATTGAATGGGCTAACCATCGGACATCTGAACATTGAACAATAAGCATTGAAAGTCCACTCGACAAAATGTCATTTCATTAACAGGGTAAGTAACTACTTGTCCAATACTACTTCCCTCTCTCATACATGGAAGTGTTTCAAATCCACAAAGGTGGGAGCCTTTATCCCCAAACCTCCCAAAGTGTGGGGCTTCATCTCCCAAACCCCTCTTACAATATATACCAACACTGAGACCACACTACAGTGGAAAAAAGGGTTTGAAACACTTCTGTGTGTGAGACACGGAAGTAGTATTGGACAAGTACTTACTAACCCTGAATGAATGCTGAGTGAACTTTTGATGCTTATTGTTCGATGTTCAGCCATTCATTGGTTAGCCCATTCAATGGCAGACAACAGACCCATAAAAAATAATTAACAAGTCAAATAAATCTCTTAATGCATATGAGTTGCCATTCTACCTATCTTATAAGCATACCTAAGAAAACTAGTAAAGACATTAAAGGAACATTAGAAAGCTCAGAATACAAAACCAAACATAACTACAAATCCTTCAGTAACTATGTCAAAAAGTTAAGCTCTAACACTGAACAAATTTTGGAACCAATTAATATTGCACACTCTGACCCAAGGAAAATAGTTAACAGTTTGGCTTTGTCAAAGGCAGATCCTGCCTCTTAAACTTGGTTGACTTTTTCGAGACAGTCACCAAGGCCATTGATGAGGGAAAGGCAGTCCATACAGCCTACCTCGACCTGGCAAAGGCCTTCGACACAATACCCCACTCAGGTATCATCGAAAAACTCATCAGCTTGAATGTAAACCCATACATCACAAGATGGGTTGCAAACTGGATAAGTGACAGAACCCACAGGGTCAGAGTTGCTGGAGCCATGTCAGACTCAAAGCCTGTCACAAGTGGTGTCCCACAGGGCTCAGTCCTGGGTCCACTCTTGTTCGGCATCTACTTTTCTGAAGTACAAGCAAACACAGGAGGGTTATGGCTGACAAAGTTTGCAGATGACTGCAAACTGGGCACCATAGTCGAAAACACATCTGACACAGATATCCTCCAGAAGGGCCTCACAGAAACGGATAACTGGTGCCAGAGCCATGGCCTGAAGTTAAACGCCAAAAATGCATAGTCATACCCTTCGGGAAAAACAAGGTTACCCCTAGCTACCATATAGGTGGCAATCCACTGAGCACAGAAAAGTCATCAGGGATCTGGGGACCCAGGTTGACAGTAGCCTTTCGTTTGACACTCATGTTGCTAAAGTAGTTAGGAAAACCTTCTATATCGCCCACCTGATCATGAAGGGATTCACATCTAGATCAAGGAGGTCATCGTCCCCTGTACTCATCACTCATTAGACCTATGATTGAGTACAATGCCCCGTTCGAATGTATCTGACCAGACACCTGCTGCAGCTTGAAAGGCCCCAAAAGTTCCTCACCAAAAGGATAAAGGGTCTCAAAAATATGTCTTATGCTGCCCGACTGAAAGAACTCCAGCTCTATTCAGTCTCATACCGCTTGCTCAGAGGTGACCTGTGCCTGACATATAAGGCCATGTCAAACCCAGATTTGATGAATATGCTTCACCTCAAAAATCTAGATCCCTCAGAACCACAAGGGGGAGACTTAAACCTTGACACGGTTATAAATAGAACATGCTGGAGGGACAGATTCATCACCCAGAGACTCCCTATGCTGTGGAACAAAATCCCGGTACATGTGAGGCAGAGCACCTCGCTGGCCTTGTTCAAGAGGAATCTTGACCAATGGATGGGAGATCACAGATATACCCCAGGGATTACTTCAGTGTCACTGCTTGACAGAGGCACAGCAAAATGATAGGCATAGTTTTTATTCAAACTAAAGGGGTGACGAAAGCCACATAACTATGGGCTAGGCTTATAAATGCCCTTGGGAAGATAGCCTAGTATAAACCTATGAACCTATGAACAGCTGTGAAATTTATTACAGAGTATAATCCACCCAAGTTTTAGCTATTCCACAAATTCCACAATCCCACCCATGCCCACTTAATTACTAGGGAACAAGTCCTCGCAGCCCTCCCAAAAGCTAAGAACATCTCATTCATAGGCCCTGATAATGCACCAAGTTTCCATAATATTAATGCTAAATAGGGCTTACTGAACCCCTACGTAACCTCATAAATCTAAGCCTCTCCAATGATTATAATGCTGAAGCATGGAAAACAGCCGTTGTAATGATGTTTGTAATGATGTTATCCAAGGCTGGTCCAACCTCAGACCCTGATAACCCTATGCTTATTAATCCGAATAGCCTCATTTGTAAAGCCATGGAGCATATTATCTCAGACCACATTAAACTGGACATTGAAAATATTTTAACCCTGGATGCTCTTCAATTCAGCTTTGTCAAAGGAAGGTCCTGCTACCTTTTCTCCATTAATTTCTTTATAACAGTAACTGAAGCCATTGGTAGTAATTATACATTCAGCATATCTGGATCTGACTGAGGCCTTTGACAATATTCCCCATACAGGCATTATTAATTGACTTGTAAATCTGAATATAAATACTTATGATGTTATGCAGTGGACAGCTAACTGGCTGTCTGATAGAACCTATGTAGTTAGAATTGCAGGAGGTACTTCCTGAAAGCAAAAATGTTACCAGTGGTGTACCACAGGGCTCAATGTCAGGCCCTCTCTTATTTGCCATCTATTTCTCAGCTTTTCAAGCCAATACTCCTGTCCTATAGTTATCTAAGTTTTCAAACAACTGTAAATTGGTTATTATACAAACATCCACTGATGTCCAGTTGCTCCAACAAGGGTTAGATCATAATAAAAAAGGAAAAGACCGTTAACAAACTACAAAATCCAAGAAGAAACTAAACGGTCCAGGCAGGAAGAAGGATGGCAGTATAAATGTCTTTAATAAAATAACACCAGCACTTTCACCCTGCCTCAAATGATTCACTTGAAAAAGCCCTGCATTTGAGGCTGGGCGAAAGCGCTTGTGTTATTTTATTAAAGACGTTTATACTGCCATCCTTGTTCCTGCCTGGACCGTTTCTTCTTGGAATCTGGGATGGGTTAGATCATGTTAACAATTTGTTCAAGGGCAATAGTCTTAAACTAAATGTGAAAAAAATTGTAACATAGTTCATTTTGATAAATAAAAGATTTCCACATGCCATATAGTGGATGAACTCTTCAATCAGACACTGTTGAAAGGGACCTAAGCACTCTTGTTAATAATTCCTTACCATTTGACCATCATGTCTCTGCAGTAATTTGGAAAGGCTTCTATCTAGCCTACATGATTTCCAAAAGCATCTCCACTAGATCCAGAGAAGTCTTTATTCCCTTTTACTAGTACCTCATCAGACTCATTATTGAATGTAATGCACCTATTGGAGTGTATTTGTCTAAACATAACACTTATAGGCTCATAGCTTCATAGGTGTTTACTAGGCTAATGACCACAAGGGCCTTTTTAAACCTAGCCATGCATCCAAAATCTCTGACAAATTCTGATACCCTTGATAAGTGTAAACATGTGCTTGGGAGATGAGACATTTACAAGCTAGGGCCTGGGAGATGAACCATTTGCAGATTGCCTTTGTCCATTATAGACATAGGTGTGAAACCAGGGATGAACTTCCTGTTTCCTATCCAATTGTCCAAGTTGCACTTGAATTGGGTTAGGGAGGAACTCTGCTTCACATGGATGGGGAGCCTGTTCCAGAGGCGTGGTAATCTCTGGGATACATACCTGTCTCTCCAGCAGGTCCTATTTATATCACAGGCAAGGTTCAAGTCCTTAGAATGGATAATTCTGGTGCTATTTGTTTTGCAGATATGCAAGAGGTCCATCAGAGTGGGGTCTGACAATGCCATGTATGTCAGGCATAGATCTCCCTCAAAAGCCTGTAGGGGACAGAATACAGGGATAGAGCCTTGAGGTGGTCTGCATAGGATATTTTACTGAAGTCCTGTATTCTTTTAGTGAGGAGCCTTTCTGGACATTCCAGTTGTTGGAGATGCCTGGTTAGGCACATACCAAAGAGGGAATTGTATTCAATTTTAGGTCTGATGAATGCCAAATACAGTGGAACAATGACTTCCTTGGACTTAGATACCATACCTTTGTTTATAAGTTGTGCAACATGGAATGATTTCCTCACTACTGTAGACACATGATGGTCAAAGGCTAAATTACTGTGTGTGTCCCTACGTCCCTGACTATTGGGTCAGCTCTAAGGGGTGTGTTGTCAATATGACAGTTACCAGGGGTGGATGACTTCCCAAAGGAAATTATTATGCATTTCTTGGCATTTAATTTTAAACAACATGAGAGTCTGCAGAGAATCATAACAGCAGTGGCCTCAAAAATCTTATTTATCAGGATAGACTGGCAGCCCTGTCACTGTACTTTGTCTCTTATAGGTTCCCCTGAGGGAATCCTTGTCTCACCTTTTGAGCCATGAAGGATCCAACAGTCTTTGACCTCTTATTCCTTCACAGAACAAATAGTACCTTAAATACTTAGCTAAAGTAACTAAACCTTCATCAACAGATAAATAAGATGCCTTGTTGTGATATGTTCATATCTCAATATATTCCACACATTTGGAGCAGACATCCACTACATGTCAAGCTAAGTAGCACTCATTCTACCATCAGCGTAAGTCTAGATAAATGAACTGACAGCTTCAAATTCTCCCCCAGTCTACCTTGTCTTGTCTTGTCCTCCTTGAGGCTGGAGGGAACTTTTAAACATTTGAAGAGGGGTTTTGATGGGCTTGTAATGGTCTGCAGACTGATTGCATTGTATTTACTTATGACTTGGTTTACTTTCCAGCTGTGGGCAAACTATTATGGCTCACAGTTTACTGTAAATTATAAAGCAAAATCTGTGAGTGAAAAACTCAGAAAAATGTTAAAAAAATGTTTTTGCAGGAGGCAAGCCCCTGTGCACACTTTAAAATTATCCCCCGGATTCACAAATCCTCCGTGTAAGACTTAATAAGTCTTACTCGGAGGCTGCAGTTGAATGGTATGATGCCAGCGTGCCATGAATATTCATGAGGGCACGTTGACTCAACCGTAACTCTTACACGGACCGAGTATGAAAGCAGGGGGCGTGTCCGACTGCCGAGCAGTCTAAATGTCCACGCCCCTGCAAGTGTAGTAAAAGCAAAATGTTAACACACAAGAGCGAGTTCGCTCAAATGTACTTGCACCCAACACCACACTCCCTGACACTGTAAACCCCCATCACAGTTATAAAAAGTAAAATATTTATTTATTTTTTTTAAATCCACGATATAGCTGCCCGTATTTGCACGTGTGTGTGCGGGTGTGTCCATTGCTTAGCTATAGTTAGCAATTCCGACATGGAAGAACATAAGAAAGAATGTTTATGCAAGTCACACCAAATTGCAATAGAGTAATGGTAGAGCATATGCCCAAAGAGGAGGCATTCAAGGTTCGAGTCTCACCACTGCCCTTCTTATTCATGTTTTAAATCAGTATTTGAAATAATACCAGAAATATATGATTAAAATTTTATTAAAAGCAGTGAAATGGCCAATGTATCAGTGAACAAAATATATATTTTTAAAGGACCCAGATATATAATAGCCTGCCATTAAGCAACGCTTTACCCAGCTAAACACAGGTGCCCATAGTTTAATAGCACTTTACCCATCTAAACAGAGGTGCCCATAGTTTAATAGTGCTTTACCCAGCTAAACAGAGATGCCCATAGTTTAATAGTGCTTTAGCCAGTGCAATAGAGTTGCCCAAAGTTTAAAAGCGCTTTACCCAGCGCAATGTGTTTGCGCTGATGTGCGCGCCACTCCAACCAGAGCACCGTAGGGCACCAGGAAGCAATGTAGAGCTAAGTTGCTTAAACGCAGCCACACCCCCTAGCCTGTCTAGACAGTATTAAAATAAAAGAATGACAAGGTTCGAACCCAGGACCCTGTGCATTATAATCAAAGTGCAGAACCAGTAAGCCATGCCAACATAGGAAAAGCAGCCACTATTAACATTCATAAACTTATGAATGGTAGTTTAGCCATTACTAAGCTGGTCTGCAGTCAGCCGAGAATTTTACAAAATGGCCAGTCACAAAAAAGTGTGAGAAATGCGGCATATTTAAGCCCCATTGGCGGGAATACTCGCCATAACTGATTGTAGCTCACATTTGCAGTCATAATGGCAGGTGCAGGAGAGGGTTCACGCTTCCGAGTGCAATGTTGGGGCATCAAGGAGTCCAAATACATGGTTTGGTTCCTTGTCCACCGTCATGAGTTAAGACTCCTACAGGGCCAGTTCCAAGGGATGGATACAAGGCAGAGGCTTGGAACCAGTTAGCTCATGACCTCACCAGTGCCACAGGCATTAATCGGACTGGTGAGCAGGTCCGTCACCACCATGCAGACCTGAAGAGATGAAAGCAGGACCATCTGTACCAGTGGATACAGGAGGCCCGTGGGATGCACAATGCCCCACAACTGAGTATGTAGCCATGGAATGCAGTATGTAAGAATTGATAATGGAGTATGTATAATGGATAGGTATGTCTCAATATCCCTTCATTTACTTTACAGCTGCAGGTGATATGAATCAGCAAGCCTATGCTGATAGGCTGCTAAGGCTGTGCCACCAGGCAGGTTAGTGATTATTCTGCATGTATTGTTATATAAAATATGGGAGAGAGCATGAAAGAAAGTCTTGTAGTCCAATAAAACAGCCATAGAATTGCTTGACTAAGTCCTCTGCATGTACTGTCAGATAAAAACATCAGAGAGGCAGAAAAAGAGTGTAGTAACCCATTAAGAAAGGTAACATATGTCTGGAATAATATCTCTGCAGGCACTGTCATATAACATAAGTGAGTGAGCCTGACAAAAGATTGTTCTAACCTATTAATAAAGGTATAATATGTCTTGAACATGTCTGCCATAGACACCGTTAAAACAAATAAAAGAGTGAGCCTGTGGAAAAGTGTGCAATGTCATTAATAAAGGTCTAAAACCCAGAGTGTGTCTGTGTCACAGAGTCTGAAATGTTGTTGTACCCTTGCATTATACAAACAGTACTATTTGAAAATGTGCTGGCAGTCCAGAGTTATGCAGTCCCATATAAAGTGGGTGATGGAAGTGCTAGTAGCTGTGAAACATATATACAGTCCACAATAGTCAGTTACTGGCTGGCATGAATAAGTAAACCTGGCACACGTGTAGCATGTAATTATTCACCAGAAATGTGAGTGTGTGTCAAGAAATGCAGGGTTCTGTACAACTCGAAGTGAAAATGTCATGTGAAAACATCCCACATATGTAGATAAAGAAATATAAATGCAAACAAGAAATATGTAGCAGTAACATCTGCATACTGGACAGTTAGTATGTCAGATATAGGTCAGGCATATATTGAACTAGCCAAACCCAAGACACAACCTAATGTATGGTGGCAAGTGTAATAATACAGGTAGGGCATATACACTTGCAGTCACTAGGAATGTAGTGTAGACTAAAAGGTCATTATAAGATGTTAACCGAGGTTTTTTCTACACCCTACCATGTGCATAAACCATGCAATTCCACACCTCAATGGGTATGTGTAATCTTAAATATTTGTTGGGACATATGTCCTATTGCTCTATAAATATTTGCATTTACGTTGATGCATGTGCCCTGTTTAAAATGCCACAATCATGGTGGCCTGTTGCTACCAAACATCCTTGCATGCTGTTGGAATAACCACTGTGGTTCAATATATGCATGAGTTATGCTTGCTGTTCAACTGTTGTACCCTTGGTGTGTTGGGTTAATGGGAATATTATTGCATGCTGTTACAACTAATCTGGAATGCTGTTCTGCTTATGGTGTAATTAAACACACCGAATCACAGAACATATGGGAAGGCCGGTCCCAGCGGACCCACCTGTCCCACCTCAGCCGGCGAGTGCACCTGGCACCAGCAGGTCTGGTGCCCAGCCTGGGCTCCCCTCCTCCATTGGTCCTGTGCCACCTTGGGTGGAAGCACTGCAGGGGATGGGGCTCATCCCCCTGTGCAAGCGTGGGTGGAGAAGTGCCATCTGTCACCCTTCGTAGGGTCCAGGCTGTGGTGCGAAGGGAGATCTAGCGTTCAGTCGCTGATCCCTATGCCAGCTTGAGGCGAGAGTGGCATGTCTCTCAGGTGAGCCTGCCTGTCTTACTCAGCCCCCAGCACAGCCACCCTCGGGGCTGTGAAGGTGCAGTGGTGACTGCCCATGGGTGGGGATCTCAGTTCCACTGTAACCATCTGTGGGCTCATGGACTTGTGATTTAAAAATAACCTTCCCTGTCAATTGTGTTCACCCACCCCATGTGTCAAATTCCACCCCCGTATGCGTCTTGTTTGTCTTGTCAGTTTACCTCCCCAACCTACCTCCCCAAATATACCTACTTCCTCTACCTCACATTCCACTCTCACCTAAAAAAAAATAAAAAAGGGCAATCTGTTCCCACAAAAAAATTACGCTCCATACATAGTTGCCCATTTCGCACACATGCCTGCTGGACATGTAAACTTATAATTATAATTGGCAGTACAACAGACTTTGTTGTCCTCACCCTTCTCTCAGGGGTGGAAGGTTACAAATTTCACACCAGATTACGAACATATGCACAGCTCTTGCTGGTAAAGAAATGGGCAGCTATGGGCCTTCCCTACACCCTTCCTGCACATCCCAGCTGGTTTCCCTACTGTCTTTCCCTTTTTGTGCCTCCTTTTTCACCACTTTACTATCTCCCCATTTTCTTTTCTTTCAAAGAAATTAGTGTGGGGGTTAGCAGGAGTAAGCACTTTTAAGCAGTAGTTAGTGGGGATGCGGGAGTGTGAGCTTGTGTGTGCTTAGCTAAGCATCGCTAAGCATCGCGTAAACCCACGCAAACCCGCTTACATCTGCTTAAAAGTGCCTTAGTCACTCTGTATGACAGGGCCCTTGTATTGCTCAGCAGCAAAATAAAATACACCTGTCAGTCTCAAACCGGAGACCTTGGGCTCACCAGTCTGCATGAAATAACACTACACCACAGCAGATATACAATAACTGGGTGCTGAACGAAATATATCATGCATTACAATGAGTGAATGTAAAGGGAGAATAGGAATGGCATAACACAAATCATGCTCTGTGGCCCTTAACCAGCATGTGTTGTGGAATTGCATGACATGACTGTGAAAAGAGAACCAGCCATGCAAGTAGGGAATAATGTTACAGTAGCACCTTACAAACCCCACACAGTATCAGAGCAGGATAAACACTGGCATATTTGAATAGGTCAGAGACCAGACCTCCCAACTGTGACTGGTTTACAGGGATGTCCCTGATTTGCAAACAAATGTTTGCTGTGCCCCTCAGACTCCCTGTGAAATGTAGTAACAATAGGCAGAAAGGTGGGGAATCCCACTTAATAATAAATGTCAATAAGTGAGAGTAGACACTGCTTACACGTCAGAAAAGGTGTAGTAATACATATGCCCAGAATCCCCCAAAGTCGCAACTGCAAAATATCTGAAATATATCACAGGTGTTCCCACTGATATGTACCTTTCCCTGAGGCTGTTCAAATATATACCTGAGAGTATACGAGGCCTGGAAGAGTCAGAAACACACAGGCATATCAGCCTGTCTGCTGTTACATACTCTGCGAATAGCTGTAGAATGAATTCCACAAGTATGCCCTTATGTAGGAGTACAACACAGAAATATCAAAGGATGTAGCCATGTACTGCTAGCAACCACCTGTGACAATGCCATTGTTCAGGTGCTGAAAAGACTGGTGTGGTGCACAGTCAATGAATACTCAACTGACCTCTGTCAACCATCTGGATATGTCCACAGGTGGGAGCTACTGAGACAGATTACTAGCCTTCATAGACTTACAGGTACACAGCAACTCTGCATGTTCAGCAAGATAAACAACACACAATAATAAATAATTCACTCTGCAGTTCTGCACCCCTACCCAAAGGTACTATATACCCATGTAGTCAGGCACAACCAAGGGTGTAGGTAGGCATACACAGTAGTGAAATATGTCCAGTTGTCCTGAGCAGACTGTGCTAATGTTAACACAAACAAACCACAAACTGTTCAGAAGTGAGTAACGTACTAATGACAGTATAGCAGTTCACAAACAGTGCATGTGCCTGATATTCATAATTGGTAGTACAACATACTTAGTTGTCCTCACCCCTCTCTCAGGGGTGGAAGGTTTCAAATATCCCTCCTAATGTATTGCATATGCACAGCTGTTGCTGGTAAAGAAATGGGCAGCTATGGACCTTCTCCACACCCATCCTGTACATCCCGAGCTGGTTTCCCTACTGTCTTCCCCTCTTTGTGCACCCTTTATCACCACATTCTTATCTCCCCATTTACTTTTCTGTCAAAGAAATGAGCGCAGGGGTTAGCGGGAGTGAGCACTTGTAAATAGTAGTAAGCGCGTTTGCACCAGTGTGTGCATGTGTGTGCTTAGCTTAGCATTGCTAAGATATGATAAGCTAAGCCAAGCTTAGCTTAGTATTGCTAAAATAAAATAAGCTAAGCTAAGCTTAGCTTAGCATCACTAAGTTTCGCACAAACCCACGCAAACCCATTTACAACTGCTTAAAAGTGCCTTAGTCACTCTGTATGACAGGGCCCTTGTACTGCTCAGCAACAAAATAAAATGCTCTTGTCAGTCTCAAACCCCATACCTTGGACTCCCCAGTCTGCATGATGTACCACTAAGCCACAGCAGATATACAATAACTTGGTGCTGAAAGAAATATAACATGCATTACAATGAGCGAATGTAAAGGGAAAATAGGAAAGCCATAGGAATACATTGCAATAACAACTGTTGTATGCCAGTTAATTCACTAATTTGAAAAGAAAGTACATACTCCCGTGTATCCAGTGTTAGCATTAGGAGGTGTGAGTATACCTACACATTGTGAAGAGTGTACTGGAAGAAGCAACAGTCAGGTTTCAGTACAACATGCATTTCACTGGCTACAACCCAGCTTCAGATATGAGACATATACCAACCTTCTGACTGAGACAACAGTGTCCACAGCAAACAAGCATGGTCCCCACCTTGCAAAATTGAAAGGGATACGCCTACCTAATCTATCATTTTCTAGCAGTGTCCTGAAATCACAGTAATAACTGCAATTACCACACAGCAGGCTGCATGCAATTACTAAATGATGGGCACCAATTGGTGCAGAGGCCATCACATACACATATGCAGATACCTAGAAAAGCAGCCTGTATCTGCTGTCCACACATGCAATAATATCATTGCAACAACTGGGAGAGAGAGAGAGAGAGAGAGAGAGAGAGAGAGCACGAGCAGGAGAGACCGACAGAGACAGACAGACACAAACAGGCAGTAGGAGACAGACCCTGAAAACAAACAGCAACACACAGAGGAAACAAAACCAAAAAAAAAAAAAAAAAGACAACACCTACAACAGATGGAGGTGAGGAATACAAAGGTAAGGTATGTAACAGATATGTATTTGCTGACATCCAAAAGATGTGTCTGAAGGGTACTCTACATACTGTGAATCATCCATATGTGGCGACAGTCCGTATCTATATGTACATGCATATTTGCATAGGGCAAGGGACATACTGCAACTGTTAGTGAAGGCTGGACATATGTATGTTGATAAAGGCTGCTATGTGCACATATGTATGTAGGTTGTAGTGTGTGGCATTGCAGAAAGCAAGCAGTGCTGGTATATGTCATGTGGTGTTAAACGCTGTGGGACTGAGCTACACTCAGTGAGGCCTGCAACAGCTATATGGCCTGAGGATAGCAGAATGCATTCTGCACAACATTGTGCAATAGTATTACATAACCGTACGTCTCACAACTGTTGCATAATTGACATCCCCACCATGAAAGGTGGGCAGTGTATGTGCCTGTATGTGCAGCTATATGTACAGCAATGGATGTTTCCATGTATGTGTATATATACATGTATATATATATATATATATATATATATATATATATATATATATATATATCTATATATATATATATATATATATATATATGTGTGTGTGTGTGTGTGTGTGTGTGTGTGTGTATAGATATATAGAGATATATATGGATATATTTAGATATATATGGATATATATGGATAAATTTAGATATATATTGATATATATGGATATATATAGATATATATATATATATAGATACATATGGATATATATGGATATATGTAGATATATATATATAGATATATATATAGAGATGTATGGATATGTATAGATATGTATAGATATGGATAGATATATAGATATGTATAGATATGTATAGATATGGATAGATATGGAGAGATATGGATAGATATGGATAGATATGTATATATGTATGTATATATATATATATATATAGAGAGAGAGAGAGAGAGAGAGAGGGAGATACATGATCATATGTACTGCAACAGGTGCCTGTTGTCCAAGGCATGGACTGAACACCAGTGTTGATACTGCAGTGCCATACTCTATTCCAAAACACCTTACTCAGTAACTGCCACATAGGTGGTACCCTGCATAACACCGAAGGCGTCAGAAGGGTACACGGGACACAGGTGGACAGTAGGCTCCCCTTTGATAATCACAGTGCCACAGTAGTCATGTAATCTGTCTATGTGGTATGTGTCATCACAAAAGGTGTGTCATCTAGGGAAATATAGGTCTGTGTTCCCCTTTACTCATCACAATGTCCCATGTGGTATGTACCTCACATGACAACTACAGCAAGTGGAAATGCCACAGACATACCTAACAAAGAGTAATACTGCCCTCAACCACATGCCCTATGCAGACTGACTCACAAAACCACAGCTAGAGTGCGTTGCATACCGCCCACCCAGAGGTTACCACTGCCGGACATGCAGAGGTATGTCACACCCATAGCAGTCGGCCAACCATCGTGACAACACCTCACAATCCCTCCGGGCTACATGACCTTGGGCCCTAATCCTTGTCACCTCACTAAACAGCACATGCTGGAGGTACAGGTTCCTATCCACAAATATGCCATACTCTGGACTAAACCACCCAGCATGAACAAACAAGGCTCCTCATTAGAAGATGTCATACATACCCCTGATGATTGTTTTGGAGATAGGTAATATGCCCTGGGAGTCACCTATGTGTATCTGGTTGACAGGAGCAAGTAAAATCACATTACATGTGTGTCAAAGGCCAGGGTAGCATATGGCTAGGCTGCTCTAGGCCTTAGGGCTAATAGCGTATTACCCACCTATGACACAATGCACACACACACACATGTACTCAGTGCAATACCTGCTATGTGAGGTGGAATGAGTGTGACAGTGACTGTGTGCAAGGTTTGTAAAGGTGTGATTGATTACTGTGGGGTTGTGTCTGTCATGGTAGTTTGTGTCCTAGGTGTGAGGCCAGAGAAATATGTGTCAGTTATTGGGATGCAGACATAGTAGGATGGCATATGTTGTGACGTAGTTCCTTGTATACGACTGTGGTGTCCCATTGTAGACTGAAGCAATACATGTATGCTCAGTAAGTGGTACTGCTGGTGACTCCAGCTCACATATGAACTGTTGTACTACCTGAAGCTGTAGGCCTAAACAGCACAGTATGGTGTATGTTCACAGTCCCTGGTTACACTGTCTTGTGTGTTTCCTGTAGTCTGCACAGATTACATACCACAGGCATAGGTATCTGTAAGTAGGGGCACACAGTACAATAAGGTACACAGGTAATGCTCATCTGTGTCGGCATACATCTGTGTGTTGTATGTATGTCTGATGTGTGTGTAATGATGCCTGTACCATGCCCACAATCACATGTGTGTTACAGGGTATGTGTGTGTACCTAACAACATGTATACTCTGTTACAGCAGTATGCCAGCTATATTAACAACCATGCACATATGTTAGGTAGTTGTATGGCATCAAAGACTAGGGTGGTTTACTGGTAATACTGTAAATGTACATGACATTCATTGCATTGGATGACATATTTATTCATGCATTAGCTTGATATATACCCCCGGGGCAAGGTTGTGCATTGTATCCCAAACAGTGCGCCAACTACTGGTATATACTGGTTTGTTATATGGAGTGTGGCAGGCACTGTCAGCCAGTTGTGGGCTGAGCACTGATATGTGGTATTGAACGTGTGTATCCTCTGATAGACAGATGCTATATATGGCAGTTAAGTGATATCTGTACTTCATAATGTTAAGTGTGCCACATGACATGCTCACACATATTGTTTAATTGTCTTCCAGGGTTATGGCTCATCAACGTAATCCATTGTATTCAGCTGCAGAGGAGCAGGATATTCTGAACAGCCTGGTGCAGCACTATAACCTGCTTTTTTCCAGGGCCAGCCAGCACCAGCATGACCGTACTGCACTGTGGCAAGACCTTGTTTGCCGGGTAAATGACATAGGCATGCATAACCGGACATATGAGCAGGTACGTCATCACTGCAGTAATTTAATTAGACATGTCTGGCGGTGTGCGTCTGATATCCATAGGCAACAGCTTGCCACAGGTGGTGGGGTGGCCATACATCCTCCCCTCACCAGAGTGGAGGAGCTGCTCCTAAGCATGGCGGCTCCTGGCCTACAGCCGCAACAGCATCAGACATGTGTCATCATGGAGGCTGGAGCCACCCAGCAGGATGACATGGATAGTGCAGGTAATACGCCCTAGCTTTAGACTACCGTTACCTGTATAGTTAGAATATGCATATGTGAGATGTGTACTGTGTGTTTAGCAGTTGTGCTGCCGAACATGTGCAATACTGATATTTGGAATAGTATCCATACACCTGTGACTGTTGACTGTTCCACTGTCATTTAGCACACTCACAGTAGCAATGCCACAGATGTGGCCACTGACAAACTGTGTCATATTCTTGTAGGTCCCTCTGATGTGACAGCAGGGCAGACGATACATGCTGGTGAGTGTGTTAACACTTTAATATTGGTAATGAAATGTGCATGTCATAGGTGAGGTGTAGGCCATGTACACGTAACACACCTATGCATAATGCATGCTGTGCATGTTTGCTGTGAGACAACAATCATCTCAGTAAAGTCAGAAGCTGCCTCAATCACATGCAATGCACAGTGCAGCAGACACAATTGTGGCAACACTGTACTGCACATTGGATATGTATAGTTGCTACAGCTGTACACAACAGAACATGTTTATCATACGCAGTAGACAAAAACATGCTACATTTGGCATTACCACACACCCGCTGTAAGGTCACACTTCAGTATCCCACATGTCATGCACACACACATGATGTACCTCAGGGGTAGAGGCCAATCATGGGGCTGTGCAACACTCTGCAACACATAACACAGTCATGTTAGGCAATGCTCCCTATTGGGCACCTCACACACCCATGTAAAAGGGGGCTGTGTAATTTTGAACGTAGCCACGGCACTGCAGTTCAGGTACATCAGGCTAGGTGGTGGTCTTGCACACATTAGTAGCTGTGAGTGACCACAAGATGCATGTTGATGATGGCACAGGGTACTACACCCCATCCAGTTACAGTGACCACAGTACTACTCATAGCAGTCATTGATTTGCACCTCAGTGTTGTGTGTGTGCAAACATATGCACCTACCCAAAATATGCACAGCAATCACCATCCAAAGTGTCACATATATGTCCTGGAATGCTAGTGGGTGTATAGGTCACTTGACACACATTAGGTATGTATGGTGTTCAATGTTGCAGTCGTGTAGCATGCCATGCCATGTCTGGCACCGACATATCTGCAATATGTCCTACACTCACCATAACCACTGTACACTGGCCATGTCGAGCATTGGGATTCCTTTACATCAACATGCACCACACATCCTGTGTGTGTACATTGCATGCACGTGCTGCACCCGTGCCCAATATTATCTGCTATGGACACAGACACTGTACTCAGACATGGATATCTATGTGTCACACAGATGACACATGCAGCCATGTCATGTATACTTGTGAGTGATGGTGCACAGGGCATTGCAGAGCTGATAATACCTGCCCAGCAATGTTGTGTCCATGTACACATTGTGTTCCAGGGTGTAGCCAATCACTGAACTACTACACAGTTGCATCAAAGCCATGTATACTGCCATTTAATAGGGCCGTCTACACTTGCACTGCATGGTCTTGTGCAACACATATTCTGCATGCTGACATGTGTGTGGTGACTGTTTACCTTGTAATACTGACACCCACCTTCACCCACTATAGAGTATGTGTTGGATTGCTGGTATGTGTGTGTATGTGCTGTAGTGAGGAGTGTATTAGTGTTCATGTGTGCATGTTTTCATGCGTGCATGTGTGCATGTGTTCATGTGTCCATGTGTGCATGTGTGCATGTGTGCATGTGTGCATGTGCAGACCGTAAAGTGTGTTTCCTGTCTTCCCCTCACAGGTGCTGAGTTAGGGGTTGGCGAAAACAGCAGGCAACCTGAAGCCACTGCCATGAATAGTGGTGATGATGAGACATGTATTTTGGCACAGGAAGGTTTGACAGGGTCTGTCATTGGTCTGCCAATTGACAGTACACAGCGTTCATCCCCATCTATGCGCACACTCATACTGTCAATACATCCCTCATCACCAATGGCCATAGGTGAGGGACACATACAGTTGGCATTGACCAGGAGAGTGTGGTACCCATGGCACTTGCATCCCCTCACAGCAGCCATAGCCATATTCCTGGAACGGTACCACATAGGCAGAGGTCCAGGGGTTCTTGGGGGAGCACCACTGGTTGTCTTGCCCCTGGCAGGCGTGCCATCACAGGTCTTATGACGTCCGGTATGTTCCGGGCTGTAATGCAGGCTCAGGCATGTATGGAACAGTACACCAGGCAGGGACTTAGGGCGCAGAGGGCACATTACACCGCTATCAATGACAGCATCCGTGACCTTGCCGGTGCCATCCGGACTTACACCAAGGTCATCGATAGACATTGGGTGGAGACATTAGATGCCCTCTACAACACGTCTTCCATGAGACAGGACCATGTGGGACGGTTGAAACGTTGATGCAGATGCATGCCAGCAACAGCCACAGCTGGCAGTGGTCACGGACAGCCCACAGTTCACAGCTGCTCCCGTAGTGGCAGTACCAGCCCCAGCAATGCTGGGGCTGGCCTGTCCATTGACCATCCCAGTAGACCACGTGCACGTGGCTCTGGCCAGTCCAAGCAGGGACATGGGTCCAGTCATCATACCTCTGCCTCTGATGACAGTACCCAGTCAGGGTTGGTAGCACCCCTGCCAGGCACAGGTACTGTGTCTGTGGCTGGAGACAGTGATCTGTACAGCCTAGCAGGTACAGTATGTGGCTGTCCCACAAAGTACCGTATATGGCAGCCACATGATGGAGCTGTGTGCATGCAGACATGCACACATTAACCAAACAACTAGGGCTCACACATACACATCAACATTGGCCCATGCTGTACTGTTGTCCCTCACACACACACACACACACACACACACACACACACACACACACACACACACACACACACACACACACAGGCATGTCAATTGGATGGGTCAATGTCAGGCTCTGGCAAACAACAAAATGCCCTGTGCATATGATGATACCTGTGTCGTCTCCTGTCATCTGCAACATTGATGGAGCAACAGGCTAACATGGTGCTGATGCACAGGGTGACACTATAGCAGTGTAGCAATAATAGCAAGTTGTCAACAAGGAAGTGTAACGACATCCTTGTAGGTATATCTGAGCAGACATTATGCATCAAAGCTTTGATTATCAATGTAGCATTGTTTACACCACTGTTAGGTCTGAGTATGTATTGTCCACCCATGTGCCACTTGGCTGAGGTGTAATGTGCTGCCAGCATGTGTTAGTGAGTGGACAGTACGTGTGTGATGTGTGCAGTACAGTTTAGCAAGTGTACATCTGTGAACATGGTGGGTGCACACTGTCTGCATGTACGTGCATAGTGGACACATGGGACGTGTGGCATATCCTGTCATACACATTGTTAACATGTCATAGTATCTTTCAATGGCCAGTATGCATTCTACTACAGCTATGCACTAACATGTGTAGATGTGTGTATGACATGGGTTGACACTATGCCGTGGGTGTTACCGTTAATATCTGTCAATGATTTGTGGTCTGGTAGTATACACAACCTCAACAGCATGACTATAAGCAATCATTGGATGATGCCCTGACAAATGACACACAGTCGTAGGGAACTCAGTAAAAATTGGATCCTTCTAGTGCTACACTATAACACTAACCAGTGGTAATGACCGCCACCCATTCCTGTGACCACACCTGTTTGGCATATAGCCCCCTTAGGTACATGCAGACACACTAGGGATGTGTCCATCTAAATCTCGAAATGCATGCATTGGCCTACAATGCATTCCCTGGATGGGACACATATCCTACACAAGGGTATCATACAGACAGCTACCTGTTGTCTGATACATGCTGTATAGCAGTAAGCCGACTATGGCATAGTCATCCTCATGTACTATACATACTATCCCGTCAGTACCACACAGGTGGTAGCCCTAAACATGTATGTTGGGTACCAATTTGTACATACAGCCTCATGTTATGTCATGTGTCCCTTGGTATCCACATATCCATAGGTATTGTGGAGTCCCAAGGTGTATCACATAAGACATTAGAGGCTTGAATGCATATCCACAAGGCAGTTGTACACCTATAAAGACTTCCCATTATTGGCAGTCTCTGTTGTGTATGAACATGTCTGACATATACCCCAGGCATATACCCTCACTCACACTACTCTTAAGTGACTGTCATGGGTGTCTATGCCACAGATGACCTTGGCCACAGAACACGACAGTGGACAGCCTTGTCACATACATACATATGTGACCTATGATCTGAGAAGCAGCAGCGAAACCTGTCAGCGGAAACAAATGTATTCATGTAGTATGCAGGCTTCACACCTATGTACTGATTGAGGGGACATGTATACATATATATTTGCCACGCAGATACCTGATGTGTGCAATGCACTTACTGTTGTAATCATAATATGTCATACCATAGTAAAAGCAAAACCCACACTGCATTGACCAACTGTAACACGCACACAGTAAGCATTTGCAGGTTTCAAACCTCTATCTAATTATGCTATGATACTAGAAAGCGATGCATTAACATGGCATGCTATTTGCTTTTCTGGGTGGTTTCTCTTCTCCAGCTGTATTTGTAGGATGGTGACATCATCAGTCTTTCCAAAGAGGAATGTACCTCTTTTAGTGTGGTTTCCCAGTCTCCAAAAAGGGGACTCCTTTCAAAGACAATTGCACGCATACACACACCCCCCGCACACACACAAACAGTCAGCGTTTGCAAGATCCAAACCCCTACCTAACTATATTATGATACTAGAGAACGATGCATCAATACAGCGCACTATTTGCTTTATTGGCTGGTTTTCCGTCTCCGGCTGTATTTGTAGGATGATGACATCATCAGTATTTCCAAAGAGGAATGTACCTCTTTTAGTGTGTTTTCCCAGTCTCCAAAAAGGGTACTCCTTTCAAAGACAATTGCACACAGTCAGCATGTGCAGGATCCAAACCCCTATACAACTATGTTATGATACTAAAGAGTGATGCATTAATACGGCATGCTATTTGCTTTATTGGCTGGTTTCCTTTCTCCGTCTGTATTTGTAGGATGGTGACATCATCAGACTTTCCAAAGAGGAATGTACCTCTTTTAGTGAGTTTTCCCAGTCTCCAAAAATGGAACAGCTCTCAAAGGAAACTGCATACATATACACTCACTGCCTGTAGGATTCAAACCCCCTACCTAACTATGTTATGATACTAGAGAGAGAAAGAGAGACACATTAAGACTGCGCGCTACTTGCTTTATTGGCTGGTTTCTCTTCTCCTGCTGTATTGGTAGGATGGTGACATCATTAGACTTTCCAAAGAGGAATGTACCTCTTTTAGTGAGTTTTCCCAGTCTCCAAAAACGGAACACCTCTCAAAGGAAACTGCACACATAGACACACTTTCCAAAGAGGAATGTACCTCTTTTAGTGAGTTTTCCCAGTCTCCAAAAATGGAACACCTCTCAAAAGAAAGTGCACACATAGACACACACACCCCACACACACACTCACTGTTTGCAGCATTCAAACTCCTACCTAACTAGGTTATGATACTAGAGGAAGGTGCATTAACACTGTGCACTAGTTGCTTTATTGGTTGGTTTCCCTTCTCCTGCTGTATTTGTAGGATGGTGACATCATCAGACTTTCCAAAGAGGAATGTACCTCTTTTAATGAGTTTTCCCAGTCTCCAAAAATGGAACACCTCTCAAAGGAAACTGCACACATACTCACTGTTTGCAGGATTCAAATCCCTACCTAATTATGTTACGATACTAGAGAGAGAGCCGCATTAACACTGCGCACTATTTGCTTTACTGTTCGGTTTTCCTTCTCCTGCTGTATTTGCAGGATGGTGACATCATCAGACTTTCCAAAGAGGAATGTACCTCTTTTAGTGAGTTTTCCCAGTCTCCAAAAATGGAACACCTCTCAAAGGAAACTCCACACATACACACACCCCCACACACACACGCACTCACTGTTTGCAGGACTCAACCCCCTACCTATGTTATGATATTAGAGAGAGACACCTTAACACAGTGTGCTATTTGCTTTATTGGCTGGTTTCCCTTCTCCTGCTGTATTTATAGGATGGTCACATCATCAGACTGGACATGGTGATGTGTGTACACTTTGTTTTATGCCACTCCAGGAATGGTCCATGTGGGTCAGCAGGTGTCAACAACTTGAACAAGATCTCAGAATCCTTACCTTGTGTGATCTATCTGTGGACACATTGACATTCCGTCATATGTCAACACATATTTATGCACAGCTTGTTGGTTTTGTGGATACTACATGTGTTTGTGATGTTGATAAAGAGCTATTCAAAGTCTATGTGACACATGTGTAGATGTAGAAAAACAGTCATAAAAGTCAAATGTGGGCACCTGATGGCTCTTCAATCCTTAGCATAAGCAAAAACTCCAGGAAACATAGGCAAAAACTCCAAAAAGTATTCCAGACACCAAGGTAGAAATAACAGCGGTTTATTGTAGTAAGCGCTTTCACCCGTAGGCTTCTTCAGACTTTACAATCCTGACAAATAGTCTACAAATTTAAATATACTACAAACTTGTATGTCCTGGGTGGCTGCCTTGCAAACAGTCTAGCATGTTTGGGAACCATGATCCGCACATGAACATACCACAGTTGGTAGGGTTGTGTGTATGTCAGCTTCCAATAGCTCTGTTTATGAATGTAGCCATGATGGACTCCATGACCTTGCAGATCAGACTTCATAGGCGTACTGGACTTGACTTCCCATGGTGTTTGTGCACCAGCACTTGTGGGGCATGCCATATGTAGCTGTGACACATTCAACAGTTCCACATCCTGTGTAGGGGGTGAGGCTCAGCTGACTGTTCAGGTGCAGGATCTGTTTTTTCTGTAGTTTGTGCATAACACATATTGGGAATCAATGTATTCCACTTGCTCCCATGCTTTTGGCAGTGGGGGTAGCTTCTCATCCATTCTACATGTGATATCTCCTGGTATGATGATATGGACTGTGTGGGAGGTGGGTATGTACATATGGGCCTGTCTGTCAGGATATCGGCATTGTCAGTCAGGTGCAGTTGGCCCTGACTCAGGACATATATGGGTGTACATTGCTATTTATGACATAGCTGAAGGAGGTGTCATGATTCAGTCTGGACTCCTTCTCAGCTACTCTTTACAAAACACCAACAAACATGAGCACTAATCCCTGTTATACTCTTTCACATGCTTAACACCCTACTGATCCTTTGTGATCAGGCTACAGAGTATGTCATCATAATATCCTAGCATGTCCAGGGGTTGGTTTCGTATGTACTCTCCAGTCCAGCTGGTGGATATTGTGATATCGACACAATGTCACATCTGCCTCATGTACACAGACAACTCTCTCCTCCTCCCGACAAACTCAGATATATGTGTGAGATGCACCTATATAGACATACAGGGTGCTGAACTCTCTCGACCCATGACTGGCACAGTCTATCAGGTGGTGAAGGTAACCACACACACCACATATCAGTCTCACATATCCTCTAGCAACAGCACTCAAACCATATTATCACACATAGACATACTCATATGCTGTAAATGTACTCTGCCTAAGCAGCAGAGACCTCCAAAGCAGACACACATACAATTGCTACCCCACTACAATACCCACATATCACATAGTTCACAATGTCAGTGTGCCACACAGTCACTGCCCTTCGGGCTAAACAACACACCTAATACACTTGTAATAGGCGGCACTTATTGTCAGACACACTGACATACCACTCACCAGCCCTAACATGGGAATAGTCACTTTGGGCTGTCTGTCGGGTGCCAGGATCTGCCACATAACACAGGCAGTCAGGTCACTCCAAAGCAAGTACAGGACTGGCACCATCATTGTCCATGCTGGTACGTAAAACCTCAGACGTTACTCCCTGGACCACATGACATGATACATGGAGGAACACTCTGATCATGTAGCCCAGGCCAGTATGACCCTGACCTTGTCTAGCATCTTACACCCACCAATTATGATGTCACAGTATACAGACACACATATCATGTTTAACAGTTGCCTAACAAATTTGTTTAATTCATAGGGGATACAGTGTCTGTCAGCCTATGGTGACATGCTCAACATGCCACATAGCTTCACTATGGACAGCTTGCACCTGTCACCCTTGGACTTTCGAATGCTGGCTAAGGCTCTTGCTACCACCATAGTGCCTTTTTTAAGCAGGGCTCAAAAGACAGACCCACCTCCATAGACATTACAGGTTAAATGAAACTAAGGGTAATGCTGCTCAACACCAGATGTGTTACCCTCATATTGCAGCCACTCAGGACTCTCCTCAGTATGGAGGATAGCGATATCTGTGCACTAACAGACACCTGGTTCAGGCTCGCGTATGCACACCAGCACTACCAGGTTATGTTTCATATCATGCTTTCTGACAACAAGACTTGGAACAGACAACACAACTAGGGAGAGTATCCATATACATCACAGATACACACACCTCCGGGTTAGCAGCACTGCACAAAGCATCACAGACCATACATATAAAACTACCATTGTGCAAAACTGCCTTTCAGTTTGTTGCTGCTACAGACCACCCTCCCAAACTCAGGAACCACACTCGGCTTTCATGGGAACTATGGAGAATATGAAGGTCTCCACAAACACCATTATATTGTGTGACTTCATATGCACAAATATTGGCTGGGGATACTACTCAAACCCCAACACCCTCACCCAACAGTCGCTACAATTTGTAGACTCATATGCTATAGCACAACCAGTCAGCACAGCCACAAGGGAGAATATGTATTGGACCTGATCATCACCAACATGGGGACTCTATGTTCCACACCAGTGATATACCCCTCATTGGTAAGTTCAGAACATACATGTATCTCATTGGACATACATATACCCTCCACACACCCATCCTGGGTAATCTTGGTGAACTTCTCATGAGCCAATGTCTCACTTCACCAAAGCAAGGTGGTATCCTTCAGCGACCCTGAGACTGTGGCAAATACGGCTCACACTGCTGAATCCTTTACATACGCATTCTATGGACACCTAGTGGACTGCATGGATTGTGCTATCCCAAATAACAACAGGACTCACTACTCCAATGGCAGGCCATTAATAAGCTGTACAATGTCAGGAGGAAGCTACTGCATGATAGAGCACAATCCCAGACTGGGAAGGCATCTGTGATCTGTACTAGCAGATAGCTATGATCACTCATGAACTTTTCTAAGGGCCGCTTCTACCAGACAATTGCACCAGACACATAGGACTATCACACGGCCTTCTTCAGTTATGTCAGGAACCTGGGTGGACACTCAATGATATGCTGTGAGTTACTGCATACTGACTAAACTTACCCTGAACCCACTGGCATTGCCAACATCCTGGCAAACAGGTTCAGTGCAGATGTCTCCCCCCCATCCCCCCTAAGGAGCAACTATCCATCCCAACAGAGTATAACCTCCCTGACATCACACAGTAACAGGTGAGTGCTGCCTTCCCCAAAGCATACATCACAGTATCAATGTGACCAGACGGTGTCCCAGCCTGCATCTTACACAAGCTTCATGACAGATGTAACCCTCACATTACATCACTGTTCAATATCGGAGTTACTACAGGATATGTACCCAAGGAATGGCTTAAAGCGACAGTGGTCTCACTCCACAGAGTTGGTGCCACAACGGACCACAGACAATATTGCCCTATAAGCCTAACTAGCCTGTTCTGCAAAGCTATGGAGCGTATTGTCATGGGACTCATACACATAGACATCGGGAACCTACAGACACTGTGTCCTACACATTTCAGTGTTGTTGTGGGAAGATCTTGCCTCTTGAACCTGTTTGTATTCTTTAAACAGCTAACAGGTCCATCGACATAGGGACGGTTGTCCGCACAGCCTATCTGAACCTTGCAAAACCCTTCAACACAATAACCCACTGGGCCATTATGCATGGGCTCACCAGCATCAATATGGACACATATCTCACACGATGGATTGATACCTGGATCAGGGATAGCACCCACATGGTCAGAATTGCAGGTGCCATGTCTGACTATGCACCAGTTACACATGGCATCCCACATGTCTCGGTCCTGGGACCTCTCTTGTTCTGTATATATTTGTCTGATGTACAGGCTACCACAGGGGGAATATGGCTGAACATGTTTGCACTTGACTGCAAACTGGGTGCCATGATCAACTCTCCAGCTGCCACATGCATACTCAAACAGGGTCTCACAGAGATGGATGACTGGTGCCCGAGCCATTGCCTACAGCTAAATGCCATTAGTTGCATAGTCATCCCCTTTGGGAATAACAACATGCCCACACATTACCACATAGGTAGTACTCCATTTCATATGGTAGGAGTTGTTAGGGGTTTGGGGACATGACTTGTTCATACTGTCACCTTTGACATTCACGTTGTCAAAGTGGTTGGACACACCTTCTATGTGGGCCACCTTATCCCATATGGTTTCACATCTAGATCAAGTGAGGTCATTGTGCCCCTATACTCATCACATCCATGCTTGGTTACAATGCCACATTTGGGGTGTACCTTACCCGACACCTGCAGCAACTGTACTGGCCACAGAAGTTCCTCACCAAGCAGATCTAGGGACTCACACAGATGCCCTGCACAGTTCAGATGCAGTAACTCCAGCTCTACTGAGTCACTTACCACCTACTCAGATATGATATGTGCCTGTTGTTTACAGATATACTCAATCCAGAATTACTGGACATCCTCCATCCCAGGATATCTGACTCCCTTGGTGCTACACACTCCAGGGACGTATACCTCAGCACAGATGTTAATAGGACATGCTGGAGGGACAGATTCTTATCCCAGAGGCTCCACTCACTCCAGAGTGTAATCCCAGTTTCACATAGGCAGAGCCACCCTCTGACCACCTACAGGAGACATCTTGATGACTGTATGGGTGATCATATGTTTACCCCTGGGATATCTTCTGTGTCCCTGCTAGACAGAGGCACACTAGCCTAAACGTACATGGGCTATCTTGTGTGACCTACTATTCACACACACAGTGTAGTAATCTGACAGGGTTGCAAATACCAAACGCACTCTGGCTAGGCTTGTACATGCCCTAGGGCAGATAGCCTAGTATCGACCTCTGAACCTATGCTAATGTTCAAGATGCACAATGTTTATTGATGATACTGTTTGCAGGTCTTTATCGTCTTTGCTTTACAAGTTTCTATGAGCAACTTCGGTATCTGCAGAACATATTTGATTATGACAGGGTTCCACTATATTATAGATGTGTCTGTTGTCATATAACTGTGTGCACAAGCTGGATTGCTGTATAGTGACAGGTTCCTGGGTTAACACACGCAACTGCCAGATATGCATGGTTCACTGCTGTACTCAGACATAGCCTAAGTGTGTGAGCATGCCCAGTTCAGCCATTCCGTGTTTTGTTGCCTGACATTTGTCTCATTTATTCAAGTGTGTGAGAATGCCCAGTGTGACCTTTCAGTATGTTGCTATCTGAGGTCCACTACATTTGTTGATGTGTGTGAACATGACCAATATTAACATTTATACTGTGTGTGTTGGAAGTCAGGTTCTGTTCTTACTGCAGGACTCACCTTTGTGTCATAACTCAACAAGGATTATGCTGTACCTGCAGGGTTTCCATGAGATACTTTGGATAGACTTATCAACATTCCTTCATACAGGCTGACCACTGCAATACTGTCATGGTTTAGTGGTTCAGTACTTTGACTATAGTGCACAGTATCTTGGGTTCGTCATAACTCGACAAGGATTATGCTGTGCCTGCAGGGTTTCCATGAGATACTTTGTATAGACTTATCAACATTCCTTCATACAGGCTGATCACTGCAATACTGTCATGGTTTAGTGGTTCAGTACTTTGACTGTAGTGCACAGTATCCTGGGTTCGAAGCCAATCACTTCTTTATATTTTCATATTGAGCAGACCTGACTGCTTAAGGGCCAGTTAAGCAAATATGAGCATGTTGGCTTTTGTTCAGCTATGCCCTACTTAGACCAGGCTTGTCCGACATTGTTCAATATTCACCAATGTTGCTGGACGTTGCCCAATATTACTCAACATTGACCACAGTTGTGCTAGTTGGTGTGTGCGATTTTGTTTGCATATACTACATGGTGGTAAATGCTGTTTAGCACCACTTTATATTGCTTAACACATGGCAATCATGCCTTAGGTGGTGCTGCAGGGCTGCCTATGTCGGATGCACATACTACATGCTCTGTACTTGTTTGAAAGCAGGTAGCGTCAACTTAGGCATCCCTTTTACTATGTGTGTGAGTCAGAGAGAGGTATTATTTCCAGAGTTCCTACTGAGCCAGTGTATGTGCTATGCGTTGCCTCTTTCCCAAAGCATACTGGGCACGCCTCCTTCTGCCTACTGGGGCAGGCTCAGGTTGTTCCTCCTCTGAGTCACTCTCTGCCTATGATGGCCTTGGCAATGGTGGAAGGCTGTTTGGCCCAGGCCTATGCTGGTCCTGCTGCAGCTGTTTTCACAGTATCATATTATGTAGCATAGCACATACCATGACAATTTGGGTACATATAGTTGGTGAGTACTGCAAGGCTCCACCAGATGTGTCCAGGCATGGGAACCATGACTTGATCAGCCCAAACACACGCTCTATTACATTACATGTTTGTGCGTGTGCCTCATTATGGCATTCCTGTTAAGGTGTGTGTGTGTTTCTGATGGGTGTCATCAGCCACGGCTCCAGTGCATAGCCAGCATCCCCCACTAGGTGACCATGTGGTATGTCCCCATTGGCAAATGTCTGGTACAGCTGCATCAGATGCCAGATATGGGAATCATGGCAGCTTCCAGGGCAGCCTGCACACACATTCAGTATTATGCCCTGGGCATCACACATGACCTGGCAGTTGATGGAGGGGAAGCCCTTGCAGTTGAAGTAGACCCTACCCTGCTCACCAGCTGGTGCTTTGATGTGTATGTGCATGCAGTCTGTTGCACCCACTACCTCAGGGTATTCCGCTATTTGCTGGAAGAGACAAATATTGCTGGCCAGTACCTCACAGGAATTTGGGAAATATACATGATCACCGACATGTGTTGACATGGCATCCAGGAACTGGTGCAGTATCCTGGATGCTGATGCCTGTGATATCCCCATCATATCACCAGTTGGTCTCTGGAAGGTACCTGTTGCTAATATTCTTAGGCCAATATATACCTTGGTTTCCACTGGGATGGGTTCCCCTCTGTTGGTTCTGTGTGTGAGACGTGGCCTGCACAGATCAACAATTTGCTGCAGGAGGTCTCTGTCCACTCTATAGCGCACCACTATCTCCAGCTCATGCAGCCCCTGGTAGGTTATACACTGGGCCTGTATACTCTTCTCCGTCTCCTCACTGTGGGTTGTCCAGCAGCATTTCCATTGTCACCACCCTCAGCATGTTGCATATGTCGCCTTATAACAGCAATGGCAGCCCCTAACATTTCTTTGTCTCAGTAAAGCTTTTTCAGTTTTCACTTCTATTAGCTTACTGCAGTGTCTGTTGTGAGAAACATAATGGACTGTTGTTTGCAGAGTTTTAAGTGCTAGGCTGGGCTCGGCTAGTGTACTGCCTGTGTAACTGCCTGATTCTGATTGTTTTCACCTGCTAGCTCTGCTAGTACTCCCTGGTAGCTTCCTACTATTTGTTGTGCTTCCTTTTTCCTTTCTGTTTCCTCAGGGGGGGAGCGCCATGCACACAAGCGCAAACACGCGCACAGCAGCTAACATACGAGCACACATGCTTACACAGACTAAAACTTGCTTATTCGGGTTAAAACGTGCGCACAACAGTGCAAACATGCTTACAAACTTTAAACAGCCTTATACATTCTTATTCCAGCTTAAATGCACACACTCACGCTTGCACACACGCAGTCTGTCTTACTCGGGTTTACAGGTGCACACACGCACGCATGCATGCTCAACAAGAAACTTTGGTATTATCCATGGCATACACCTTCCATTTCTTACCTTTCCCTAGCCTACCTGTTGCCACACCTCTTTCCATGATGTGTAAATGACACCTGACACATGTCACTCTGCTCCAATGAACTTCACTTCTTTCATACATACCCCCCTCATGATGTCACCTATCTTCTACTCTGTTACTCCCCTTATCCTACTCCTACACTCCACTGACTGTGCTCATTTGCTATGTAAGCTTGCGATTCACTATGCTAACCCTCATTTACATAGGATTGCCTACTAATGCTTGGTTACATCTCTTAGACTGAGCTTCCCCCCTTAGCAACCTCTACTCGGTGGCCCATGTTGTCTTCAGCCTGCCATTCCCTTGCATTGTACATTAACAATTTCAATAAAATCCATATTTGTGGGTTTTAATTTTTAGTATTCTGGGTTTTAGAGCGCAGCCTGTTTGCGCGGTGCTGAGCTACGCTTAAACATCGGAAATCAGTGAAAAAAAATATATTTTTATTTTCATATTGCATCAGGAAACATTTCCAATGGCCTTATATTTGGCCATTGGCATGCTTCCTGCACTGGATGCAACCTTTATTTGGAGCTGTCACGGCTCCATTTTGCTATTTGCAGAACGGTACTCAGTTGTCAACTGAATACATTTCTGCAAATAACACTGCTCTTACTCAGACAGGTTCGGGTTTCCTGAATCGCAAATCTACCTCATTTGCATGCCTTTCACCTGCAATTGAGGTAATTTGCATATCCCAGCCCTGTCCGTGTAAGAGCAGTTTTAGGAGCTCTCTTGCACGCCCTTGCAGGCTGTTCCTGGATCGCTCGTCGGACATTATGGCTGCATGGAGTCTTACTCTACTCTAAGACTCCATGCAAGCCTTCATGAATCCAGCCCTATATCTATGCCAAATTCTGAATAATATGCTTTATCATGATATTACTTTCTTGAGCTAATTCCAATTTATATATTTACATTTGTTTACCAGGGATGTCCAAATGGGCCAGAGGCCCTTTTTCACTGGAGGCCCAGGGAGAAAAGCTCCATTACATGAACATCGTTACAAGACAGTAAAAATTGCAAACAAATTGATAAGATTGAATTAGTAATCCATAAACAAGAGTAATATATTGCTTATACATCAGAAAGATTAAATATATAAGTTGAAGGGAGAATATATAATAAGTACAGGGATGAAAAGAAAGAAATAAAGCCAAATAATCCCTAACTTACCACCACTACAGTGATTAAGACAACCTATTAACCTAGTTCTCCCAGCTGTGTCTGATTTTGTAGAATGCTCCTGATTTTTCTCAATGTTTTTCCTTATTTCCTATAATTTATCTATTTATTTATGTTTATTTTTTTTTATTTTCTTGTAGATTACCAAGGACTACAGTTGATTAGTCAGAAATTCCAAACCTCACTGTGACATACTTCATGTTGTTCAGAAAATGCAGCTTTTCTGCTAACTAAATAAGCAAATATGAATAACATTTAGGAGTTGTCCCTGAATCTGGGACTTTCACCTAGTTATTGTTGACATTGTTCCAGATTCTTGAGCAATGAATTTGAGAGCTATGATTCAAAATGAGTAATTAAGTTTAACACTGTTGATTAAGAGCTATTAATTATTGTAGGGAATGTGGTGTCATACTCTTACCCACGTCACTGTCTGTCTGAGTACTCTGCTAACAGTGACACTGCTTTATCAGCATCATTAACCTATGACTATAGCATCCCAAATGCAGTATATTTTCCACACTGGCAAACTGTACCACTGCTAATGCGCACTATTTAAACATTTATTTTGCACAGTAACTGTACAAAATCATAGTTTGAGATGAAACGTATAAAACGAAAACCTGCTGCTCAGTAAAGATACAGCAAAATCACCTTTTTAGAGGAAGTTGCATTCCATATGTTATAACACAAATCCATCTGAGCCTATTATAAAAGTTTTGACACAAAATATTACTTACAATGAAAGCTGTTATTGTCTACAAGTACAATGAAATCATCTTTTTGCATTAAATTATTCAATAATTTTTCATTCATCTTGATATTCCCCCATATGAGTATTATAAATGTTCTGTTAGAAAATATTACTACCACATTTCTGTCTGTTTAATTTGCAATGACTTCCTTGTAATTTTACAAATATTCAACAATGTTGCATTTCATTTAAAAAATGCCATCAGTCTGACTTCACATACATAAGATGTAGCTACCATATACTAAATATTCTGAACATTTTCTCTTAAAACATAACATAAGCTGATAGAGTAGAGTGATAAGGTTCTGACTATTGCCCAAATGACCCAACTTCAAATAGTGACTTGGGTGCTTAACCACACAGACAATGAGGATGGGTGTTCCCATCCTGAGGGGGAGGCATATACACTCAGTACACATTTGCATAGTTGGTCTCTCTGCTAAAGATTAGGAAAACAACTGCACAATATTGTCTATAGGTAGTTGGGATGTACTGCTAATGCCAGCCACTTGTGGGAAGTCTGATTCCCATTGCATGACCCACCCATGTGGCATTACTGGGTGATGCAGGGGTGGGATACAGGAGAAAACACTCCTCAGTAATGGTATGATACTATCCCAGGTGCCTTGATCTCCCCATTGGCCCCAAACAATGGTCAGAGTTAGTCTAAAGGTGGTTTGTCATGGTTAGTAAACCAAGTGAATGTGCAGAGTGCAGTGAGGCAAAAAATGAATTGTTTTCTCTTAAAACATAGCAGCTCTCAGTACTATGGTGTTAGTATCCAAAAATGTCCACATTTTACACAAATTTGTGAACTGTAATCTATATACCTACATCTAATGAACACTCACACTCTTTTGAACTCTTTTATCAAGCATACCAAAGTAAGTGATTTGACAGGAAGTGCCAGGCTACACACTTAGTGGAAAATCACATTTAGGAATTTTTCAGAATTCTTGTCACAGTGTTATAAGAGGACACATAAAAGTATATACAACAAAAGTTTATTAATTACCGAAGTTATCAATCAGTGCATAATTTAGTGAACATCTCTTCATGCATTTGCTAAAGTACACCATTTTGCACCAAGTATGCAAACTGTGACTTCTGTGACTTCACACACTCACACAAAGTGTGTACTAAATAAGTTTTGTCTTCAAATGTTATTGCCTGGCAGTTACAGCTGAGTTTGATTTTGCAAAATCTTCATTGTAGCTTTACAAATATCATTTTTGCAACTAATCTATAAACTTCCTTTGATGGTATGTCATGTCATGCAAAAAAATGTCACTGGTCTTGTAGATTTCTTTCCTCAAAGTCAGTTTCTGACAGATGGATGCCATTTCACATAGTAACTGCAAAATCTTATTATAAGGTAAAATTGCAAATAACATTTCAAACATCATGATGCAGACTCAAAAACTGTTCTGATAGATTTGTCTGTAAACATTATCTACCACAAACATGACTTTGTATTGAATTGGCAAAACATTCCTCCACAAGTGTGTTAAATATTTCTACAATAAATTTGCAAAAATATAATCTTTGAAATGTGATGTAGATCATTAGTGTGAATATTTTGAATCATTGTTCCAGATGTGATTATCAAGCAAAGATAAAATTATGTCTATCATTTGACAACCAGTTCCGTATAACTTTATTGAAGTTCAAAACTTTTATAAAAATAAGGCTAATTATAAAACATCAACTTATTTATTTAACATTTGTTAACTGGGAAAGTCCGGCTTGGAACAAAGCCAATTTTCAGCAGAGGCCTGGGGAGAAATGCTCCAGATGCATGTCTTTGTAGGTGGGAAGAAACCCACATGAATGCAGGGAGGACATGCAGACTCCACACAAAAGGCACCCCAGTCAAGAATCAAACACAAGAATCTTTTGCTTGGAAGTGCCAACACTACCGCTGCACCACTGTGCCATCCAACTTATGAACAATTGTTAAATCCTGACAGATTTCGTCAGAAAAGTGTAAGTTTAATGCTAGAAACATTATTTTCCACAGGAAATCTTAAATTAACATGGAAATACGTACATAATGACACATAGGAGTTCAAGGCATATACTCATAATATACAGGGCTATGATTAAATATCTAATGATAATCCCATTGTAATATGTTTGAGGAATGGATGTCAAGGAATTCACCTTGAGAACAGGATGAAGTAAAGGTCAAAGGGTAAATCCTGAAATCCATTGTGAGTAAAAAATATGTGGTTATAATAAGAGAGATCTGATCATTATTCTTTGCAGTACATGGAGCTTTGCCTTTCCCATGTATTATGAATTATGAAGACAGAAAAAAGAAAAAGAGTGATACATGATTTATAGCTTTAAATGCTGTAGCGTGCCTAGTGCTGTCACACAATAATTTGTAGTTCATGGATCTTTACCTGCTCCAATGTACTCTCAAATAGAAACAAAAAAAAATACAGAAGCACAAAGTGTTGTACATAATGAACTCTATCACATTTTCTTGCCATATTTTTTACCCTCTGCATGCTGATCAGTAGTCATCTACAAACCAATAAACCCATTCATTTCCCATCATGAGGGAGAAGATCAGCTGGGAAAGGTCTTCATTTAGGCAGCCATCAAGATGGCCTCCGGAAATTTTTGTTTTGCTTTTCCATCCCACTACATGTGCTTGGGTTTTGAAAAGGAAGGGGGCATGCACTGTTATGGATGCCCCTCACTTCTGCAAGGGTTTTATCAGTAAACACCCCCACCCCTATCACAGAGCACAGGTGATGGTATTTTGTCTGGTCTTCACCAGAGAAATTGCACCACTTTGCATGCTGTTCAAGCATGTGTAGTGAACCGTCTCATGGAAAAGGCACCAGGCCATGCCCCATCATTTCTGTCCATCCCTACTTAGCTCCCCCAGTGCCAATACTACTAATTAAACTACAATCAATGTCTCACAATCAGGGCTCCATCCTTCTGCAATACAGAGCTAAGCAATTCTTTAAATGTTTAAAAATGAATAACAGACTTTGCACTGCCACACAGAAAACAAGAGTATGCCATTGCAGAGTGCATTACTCCTTTGCCGTAATAGCTGTAGTTTATGCTCTAACATGAGACTAGACCAAACAGCTCTGAAATATGCTTAACAAAACTTTATCAATCACATTTTTTGCATAATAAAAGTCTTTAACATCAGTGTCTTTTCCCAGTTTCAGGGAATAATCATAGTGTGCCATGTACTACATGAGTATTCCGAAAGTTTTGTCCTCATGTAACTAACACTCAAAGCCAGAAGCCAGTTTTTAATTTGGTATACATTTTTTGTAACATAACTACATTTCTATATTTTTATATCAGATTTGCAAAGGAACAGTTAAGAACTCTACCTTTTATGGACATTACCTCTCGAATAACACCACTTGTTGTGCTTGCTGTCCCCCCACATCATGAATTTATATTCTGTGCCCATTTTTAAAGTCATCTCCTCCTACCTTATAAATTCATGCAAAATGTTTGCTGCCATAGGTACCTTCCAACCTCCCAAATTCATGTTCAGTGCTTCTTATACAGATTTATCCACACTGCCCACATTTATGTCAGTGCTTGTTGCCCAGGGTAACCTCTTCCACTTCTTGAATGCAAGCTCAGTGTTTTTTGTTCAAGATCACCGGTACCAGTCTACCTTCCAAAGTCATATTGAATGCTGCTATCCAGAGTCACCTTCCCTGTTTCCTAAATTCCGTTTCACTGCTTGCTCTCTAGAGCCAACTTCTCAACCTACTGAATCAATATTCAATGCTCACCCTTTAATAGATAAGACCCCGGTTGGTTGTGGTGTCCCATAGTTTGGTATCTGTTCCTGATACTCATGTAGGGTTTTGTGGTTTTCTTGTTGTCCCAGTGTTAATGCGGATTTCTTCTGGCTAATTTAGTGACCTGTTATGTTTCAATGTCCTGATGTTGGCTACATTAATATACAGACTTTGCTTCGGGCCCTCCACTTTGTTGCCAGGATCATGGCTGAAAAGGCTCACAAAGATCAGTTCACTTACAGTTATGGTATGTGGCACAGAAAGACAAAGCACTGAATATGCCACAGATGATTCAGGGTTGACTAGCTGCCCAGGTGGTGGCATAACTGGCCGGGAATGGAGCAGATTGAACATCCAGTGGCAGCTTCAACTTCTCAACAGGTGGGGGTAGTTAAACCTACTGTAGCTGGGCCATCTAAGGAAGAACTTGAAGAAGAGGAAGAGTGCTTCACATAGACAGAGACTCAGGAGCAAGAACCCTTCCAAGCCATGCCTATCACTTTAAGCAGCCATCATGGATATGAGGAAGCAAATGACTACCTTAGAGTTTGGTATAATGAGGCATTACAGTATGCTTACCATCAAGGAAATGAACCGCTATTACAGAAAGAAAAAAATTCTAACTCCTCCACAGGATGATGACTACAGTCTCTGGCTATACCCTACCCATGTCTTGCAATGCATAGTAGATGAGAGGAATGAATCTTTCAGAGTGGCTCTCAGTTGTCACCATGAGGGACATGCACCTCGCCCCCCCAAAAAAAATCAAATGGTTTACATCATATCCTATTTTGCAAAAGTCAAGCCTATTAAAGCAGTAATGCGGAGAGATTCCTTTTTACCACTCTATTATGCAGTACCTTACCAATCAAATACAAATGAACTGCAAGTGAAAAATATTTTGTCTGCAGTGTTAGAAACATTTTTTGCAAATGCAGTGACTTTTTAACTCTTGTTTTGAGAGCACACGTGTTTTGCCAGAATGCATGTAGTAACTATAGACAAATCATATATAGCTCATATCAAGAAATAAGGCCATCAAACAAATGCTGTAAGTCAGATATAAAGATGCTATTATTCATGAGGATGGAAAAGGAAACCCCATATACTGTTGCATGTATAATGCATAAGCAGCAGTTTTATAATGGGTTTGTTATATGTAACACTGACATATTCAAGTATGGCTGTCATGTATTTTAAACAGTGGTAGTTGTGCTATAAGATTAAATTTATATTTACTCTGGTGGTAAAAAAACAAATTAATTTGCCTGCTGAATGTGTAAAACTAAAATTTAGTTTGGTCATGGGTTTATTTCTATATAAATATTTGTTTATACTTCTATATGGTTAGCATTCAGTATTGGCTAATTCTTTTGACGTAATATTCTTTAGAGTGGGTTCATACATTTCTTCTGCCATTTCTTATAAATAAGCACAGGCAAAACAAAACTGAAGTACCTGGTTTGATCTATGCTTTAGAAAACTCATTCAACCTGTGTGCGTTACATACAAGTGTCACTCAGTCAAGTATTACAGAATGTCTTGTCTGCATTGTGCTGAAAATAAATGAGTTTTTCTTTCTCCACTTCTGCTGCTAGTTGATTGTTGTAGAAGCCAACTTTCCACAATGACATTTTTTTCATCTCGTATTTTTAATTGTCCAATTCTTTTTTCTATATCATATTCATACAGTAATACATTGAATTACATTATACCTCAGAAACAACACTCATTACTGATCTTTTTTTTTTTAATAATTTATTTTATTCAGATAGAGTGCTCTTTCTCTGCATTTGTCCCATTAAAATAATTATATCACACTAAAGCATTTGTTTTTCACAACAATACCACCAGCTTGTTCAGTTCCTAAATGGTTTTCATGCTCACCCTTTAATAGATAAGACCCTGGTTGGTTGTGGATTCCCACAGTCTGGTAGGAATAACTGGCCAGGAATGGACCAGATTGAACATCCAGTGGCAGCTTTAACTTCTCAACAGGTAGGGGTAGTTAAACCTACGGTAGGTGGGGCATCTAAGGAAGAACTCGAAGAAGAGGAAGAGTGCTTCACATAGATAGAGACTCAGGAGCAAGAACCCAGCCAAGCCATGCCTTTCACTTTAAGCAATCTCCATGGGTATGAGGACGCAAACAACTACCTTGGAGTTTGGTATAATGAGACATTACAGTGTGCTTACCATTAAGGAAATGGACCATTATTACAGAAAGAAAAAAAAATCTTACCCCTCCACAGAACAATGGATACAATCTCTGGCTACACCCTCACATGTCTCCTAATCCACAGAGGTTGATAGGAATGAATATTTCAGAGTGGGTCTCAGTTGTCACCATGAGGCACATGCACCCCCCCCCCCAAAAGAAATCAAATGATTTACATCATAACCTGTTTTGGAAAAGTCAAGCCTGTTAAAGAAGTAATGCGGAGACATTCCTTTTTACCACTTTGTTGGACAATAGCTTACCAATCAAGTACAAATGAACTGCAAGACAAAATATTTTGTCTGCAGTGTTAGAGATATTTTTTGTAAAGGCACTGACTTTTTTTGTTGTTAACTCATGTTTGAGAGCACACCTCTACTGCCAAAATACATGTAGTAATTGTAGACAGATCATATGTAGCTTGTATCAAGAACCAAGGCCTTCAAACAAATGCTGTAAGTCAGATACAAAGATGCTATTATTCATGAGGCTGGAAAAGAAATCCATAAAATCCTTTAAAATCCAGATAACACTCCTGCACTTAAAAATTGATCACCCCCTATCACAATCCTAGACCTCTTTGAACCTCTAATAAATTACTAGTTTAGACTATCAAAACTAATAACTCCGCTGGTGACTCCCTCTTCGCAAACTCTGTAGGCAGATCCTGGAACTCTCTCCCACCCGAAATTACTTTGCTCAGCTCCCTGAGTCAATTTAAGACTAGACTCAGACATCTGACACTAAACTGGCTAAGTCAGTGCAGCAAACCTGACTAACTCTCCTTGACAATGAGACAAAAACAGTGATTTTTTAGCTTACCTGTAGCACTATCCTGACCTTTACTTTGTTTAACTCTAAATGTGTTTAGGTATGTAACCACTGTATATATTGCATCTGCAACTTACTGTATGAAGTAATAACAGTATTTCTAGCTGATGTGTATTACTTATTGTTGACCTACTCTCAGGATTTTCTTTAACCCTGGAACATTCTATAATTTACCTATGAATGTAACCTCTGTAAATATTGCATCTTAAACTTAACTGCTTGCCTAGATATGTTAACCATTGTAATTACTGTATTTTTTAATCTAAATTGCTGACCTTGGAGCTTTTCTCCCCGGGCCTCTGCTGAAAATGGATATGTATCCAGTCGGACTATCCCGGTCAACAGATGTAAAATAAATAAAATAAACAAATATACTGTTGCATGTATAATACCTAAGCAGCAGTTTTATAATGGGTTAGTTATATGTCACACTGACATATTCAAGTATGGCTGTCCTGTATTTTAAACAGTGGTAGTTGAGCTATGGGGTTAAATTTATATTTATTCTCGTACTAAACAAATGACATTCATTTGCCTGCTGAATGTGTAAGAATACAATTTCATTTGGGCATGGGTTTATTTCTATATAAATATTTGTTTATATTGCTATATGATTAACATTCAGTATCTGTTAATTCTTTTGATGTAAAATGAAAATGCTTTTTTCTTTTCTTTTTTTTTTCTTTAGAGTGGAGTCATACATTTTCTTTGCCATTTCTTATAAATGAACCCAGGCAAAACAAAACTGAAGTACCTGGTTTGAGCTATGCTTTAGAAAACTCATTCAACTTGTGTGCATTACATACAAGTGTCACTCAGTCAAGTATTACAAAATGTCTTGTCTGCATTGTGTGAAAATAAATGTGTTTGTCCTTCTCCTGCCAGTTGATTGTTATAGAAGCCAACTTTCAACATTGGCATTTTTAAATCTCTTATTTTTAATTGTCAAATTCTTTTCCATATCACATTCCTACAGTAATCATCTGAGTTACACTATACCTCAGAACAACACTAATTACTGATCGCTTTTTAAAAAAATATTTTTTTTTTAAGAAAGAGTGCTCTTTCTCTGCATTCTTCCCATTAATTAATTATATCACACTAAACCACTTGTTTTTCACAACCTCGGTATCTGCTAGTTCATTTCCTAAATGGTTTTCATGTCAGGCTAGCCAGTCAGTAAATGTATAACATAATAGCTATCAAATTAGCACTAGTCTGTTGGTTCATTCTAGAGGCAGTACGTTAATCAAAAAAAAGCTAACAGCCCCACTGCTGCCACTTGTTAATGTAGGATCAAAACATTTGTGTTTTTTAATTGAAATTCATTGCTGTATGCAAGTTAGAAACTAGGTAGGTTTAACAGTCATGCACTGTGGGAAAAAATTGTTGTCATCCTCCATCATGCACAGATAGCAGTAGATAGATATAAAAAGTGCTGCACATGCACAAAGGCATACACTGTTTATATATATATATATATATATATATATATATATATATATATATATATATATATATATATATATATATATATATATAGATAGATATATATTATATATACACACACACACACACACACATATATATATATATATATATATATATATATATATATATATATATATATATATATATATATATATATATATATATATATATATATATATATATAAAATAATACTATATATTCCCCACGGATTCATTAAGCTTGGCGCAAGTCCGGCGTAAGGCTTGCACCGGCCGTACAGCGTAGATGTGGAGTAGACGCGCCATATGCATTTTAATGAAGGTGCGTAGCTGCCACAGCCATGTGCATAGGAAACAGTAGATATCTGGACACAAGTCAGAACGTGCAGTGGAGGTCCATGACACTGTCCAGCCCTAAGTGGGCATGCATAACCTACCACCCAGGATAAAATACCTTCCCGTGATGCACGTGTCCAGACACGAATAGGAGGGAGAATATAATGCACACATTTGCAAAGTGTAAAATGGTATGAGGGTGAGGAAGACACTACGTAAACAGGTCAACCCTGATCAAGTGTGAGGGACACTGACTGTGTGCAGTCGTGACTGACCATACCTGTCAACCTGTGTGAGCAAGATATCTGGACAGAGCCGTGAATATAAGTGAGACAAAGGTCTAAAATCAGGGACAATCTGTAAACATATCTCTTAGAAACAGAATTTGATAGAATAACAGTTTGCACATTGGCATTAATGTCTGAAGTATGAAGTCTGAAACCCAACTGTCTGTCAGCACGTTCCGACTGCAGTCTTTAATTCTGAGCTACGGCCGTGCCAGAACACAACAGCGTATTATAGACGTCCGTGCCATACCACTCAACTGTCCGGATATTCGCAGAATGACTAGGGTCACCACCTGTCCCACTTTGTGAGTAACAATCCCTCTGTAGGCAGTTGTGTCCTGTGAAAAAAATCAAGACATAGCAAATGTCCTGAGAGTTTATTTCCTAATTTACTTTAATAGTCGCATAAAACGGTTATTTTATATATGAATCCTCAATATGTTACGTGAAGTAGCATAAGCAATTCAAATGTTACTAGAATAAGCTATTATATGTACAAAAAAGGTTAAAGTTCAATACTATGCACGGCTGTAGGTATGCTTTGTTCTGGAAAATCTGACATCTCTACAGAACATGTCCCACTCTGGGCAGTCGAAAAGGTGGCAACCCTAAGAATGACCACAGGTTCGCCCCATGGTGTTGGTGTGTGCCTCTGACAATCTGCACCAGTATGGTAAATAGCTGAGGATTGACGTCATTAAATAATGAGAAATATCCTGAGTATAAGACTCCACAACCTGCAGAAAAGTCATGCTAATGCAAAACCTAGCATTCTATCAATGTTCTAAGCATGTAAGAGCAATCGTTAAAATGTGTCCCTAATTGTCCCCCCATCATGTAGGTTTTGCACAGGTTCGGTGCTCTAAGAGGTTGAGAGGTATGGTCCGTACATATTTACAGGAAGAGCCCTTCACACTTGTGTAATGTACAACTGCATACCTGTAGTCACTTCATGTCCAAAAATAATAATCCCCATATGACTGTATACAGGTAATAGTCAAATGTGAATGGGAACACCCCTCACCGTGGAGTATGGACTATAACAACCCCACCCATAATATGTCATGCCAACAGAATAAGCTGCTGACAGGTGCCCAAACACATGTGTCTATAAACACAGGTAAAACTTCAAAATAGGGAGATAATCCCTGTCCATATGCTTCGTCTGAAATTTGACCTCGGCCAGGGAAGTTCCGTTCACCAGGTGGACAAGCATAAACCCAGATCACTACATGAACACCCTGACAATCAAAGACCTGTATGTGACTGGACTATATGCCTTGGTGTTCTGCATATCCTCAGAGTGATTAACAATACAGCCGGAGTCCACAGCAGTAGGCAATAGGGAATGTGTAATATGTAGTACCACCTTTTTCCCAGCAGGAGAATGGATGCCTGTGTCATAGGTGAAGTGGTGAGGCATATGTTGATGTAGCTAAGTACTATGGGTATGCATATCAATTAGGGAGAACACCAATAGAATAGTGGTTCTGGTATCCGGCCAACATGAATGCAGTCCCGGTTGATCTACGACCACTGCACATAAAACTTGAAAGTATAATGAAAGCGTTCGTGCAGTACACACGTTTACATATGTAAAGGGGAACGTGTGTTTCGCAGTAGTCCGTAAACTGGAATACAGATATGTAACTGTTACGGTCAGAATTATGAAAGTTCACGGAAGCACAATTATCTATGAAACACATGTAACCCACAATAAGGATATGCAAGTGCGCCTGCGCGTGTGTAATCCGCTCACAGAATAGAAAATAAATGGTGTTTTCCCCACGTTCTATGTACATGGCTCATACCTGTTAAACCCATAAAGTACAAAACCGGACAAAGCCATGACAACAACTGGTACAAATAGGGACAATCCCCAGATATTGCCCTAACAAACATAGAAAGTGGATAGAATAACAGGTGTGTCACTAGCATGGATTCTCTGAAGGGTATGAAGTCATAACCTGTAATATTTGTCATTATTTACCAACGTCAGTCTTTAATGATATGCCACTAACTTGCCAGATAGACACAAGGTTATGAAAAACGGACCAAAGATAAGAGGCAATTAGCTGTACATGCAGCGGAAATCTGTACAGTTGAAAGGTATGATATGGAGATATATATACACATATATCCACAGACATAAACCAAAGCAAATTATGAGATGAGGAATGTACAGACATATGTATATATGTACATATATAAATCTATACACACACGATACATGAATAGATATAAACACAACAAACATATGTCCCTGTACATATAACATATGTACATAAATAGGTCACGGTATAGCTAATATGGATAGACAGACAAACATGCATGAAAGGAAAATACACTGATGGTTTCCAAACCATTGCCTGGAAAGTGCCAGTGTGACAGGGCCTGCAAGTTCTACACGTTAAACATGAATATAGGTGTCCTTTGCAGGACCCCAAAAATTGATCCTGCATGAAGTGCCAACCATCATTGATGCAAAAGAAGTCACACCTGCAACTACGATATAGGTGTACATGCAACAGTAGCAGGTGCAAGAGTAATAACACATGGGTCGATTGAATGTATGACGTACGAGCTGATATCCACAGAGTGGGGAGTGCTCAGAAGTGTCCTCACACTTTATTATCGCTCACATTAAACATGTCTAATGGGTACTGTGGAGGTGTGTCAGGTATGGGAATCATGGGTATGCAGAATTGGGCCAAGGTGTTGGTTGGCACAGATCTATTAGGTACGCCCCATGGGAGTGATCAATATACCTATGTGGGTATAGCACACACCTACATTCTCCAAAAAGGTGCAACCCATCTACTGGATATTGTGTAAACCATTGGGGGAAGACGTAGGGACCTATATCAGTGTCATGTAGGCGATTATCATGGATGGACATGCGTGCGACCAAGATGGTAAACATACCTGCCAGAATGTCAGAATAAGACAGCTGGACTAAGGCATACTACACGACAGACAAATAGGGACTATATTAAATATACCTCAGACAAAGTCAGACCATTGATAGAATAATTGCGTAGTCAGGAATATGAATGTTATGAGAGTTAGTAATCATGAAATAGAAATGTCAGTCATGATTACCTAACCGCACAGTCCATCATGGCTTGCAAGCAGTCTACCAGAAAGGCACATTATCATGACAAATGTAAC
>NC_056727.1:267197399-267264899 GCF_019279795.1 Protopterus annectens | reverse complement strand
CATCCCCAAACTTACCTTATCTTTTCAGCTCTCCACTGATAGTTTTTCCTTGGCCTCTCTCCTTCAGTGGCTCCACCCGCTCCATTCGCCCTGCGGGCTCACTCCACTCCCCTACCCTACCCCCAAATCCCACCCACCCCCAGTACATCTACATTTATAATCTCTTCCTGTCCCCTCCCCCATTTTCCCCAACCTATCCCATCTCATTGCTCCACCCCTCCTAGATAGCTCTCTTTAAACTACCCCTCCCCCTCTCCTTCCCCTTACCTGACTGCTCTCTCCTTATATCTCTAAATTCCCCAGTCAGTCCCTACCCTCTCTTCTAATGTCTATCCTACCCTACTCATCCATGTCTCATTCACACTATCTCACCTCATTTACATGTCTTTTCCTTCTTACCACTCTGTATAATGCTTCTTCCTATTCCTCTACCACACTACCCTCCTATTTCCCACTCCCCTCACCCTCCACTATCTCCTATACCCAACTTTCAACTCTCCATTTTTATTTAATATCTCCCTCCCTCCTTCAACCAAATCCATTTCATTACTTTAAAGTAAAACTCCACACAGTCTACTTAAAATCTTCCTCTTTCAAAGTTAAACTACATCTCCCTCTTACTTTATCTCTCTATTCTAAGTTTCATCTACTCTATCCTTTCTCTTGGCTTGCTCTTGCAGGAGATATCCATCCCAACCCTGGGCCAACACCTACTAACAATCTCTCTCCCACTACCTCCACAAATAGACACAGCCATAAATACCTTAAATTCATTACCATCAATACCCAGAGTATTAATAACAAAATAACAAACTTCCATGCCTGGCTAAATCTTACTGCACCTGACATAGTAGCAGTAACAGAAACCTGGCTAAAACCCCAAACTACTAACTCTGAGATTTTACCACCTGGTTTCCAAGCTCTTAGGTCTGATCGCCAAAACAAAAAAGGATGTGGTGTAGCCTTGGTCTACAATTGCCTGCTAAATCTCAGCCCATACCAAACTCCCATCCCTAAATTTAATAATGCTGAACTAATCATAGGAATCCTCAAAATAAACAACTTCAAAAGTATCTGTGTAATAACCATCTATATTCCTCCTGGAGACAACACCACCACCCTTGAGAATATTCTCTGTTGGGCAACAAACAATATCAAACAGGAGACTTACATTCTAGGTGATGTCAATATTGATTGGAATACAATTAATAATAATACTCCCTCTCAGTCTATCAATCTTTATAATTTTACTCAATTAATAAACAACATTACCAGACCTAACAAAACTAACCCTCCAGGATCCACCCTGGACTGGATTCTAGTCAGCCACCCTAACAATATCTCCAACTCTGGTACCTTACCAGACTCAATAAGTGACCATCTCCCAGCCTTTACTAACCGAAATACCCAACAGCTCCACACCAACATCAATATGCCCACTCGTAACCTAACTAATTTTAACCCTTCAGTATTCTCTGAAACCCTTAAACTAACAAACTGGGATTCACTAAACATTCTTCCCCTAGATGAAGCCCTAGAAGTCTTCAATACTACCTTCCTTAAAATCCTAAACTCCCAAGCCCCTCCTCGAACAAAACGAATAAAGTTCAACTCTGCCCCTTGGCTAACTAAGGACACTAAAACTATAATGCTACAAAGGGACAAAACTTGGAAACAATACAATAAAAATAAAAACACAGCTTCTTTACTTCAATATAAGCAACTCCGCAATCTTGCAAAAAGACTTATTATGAAAGATAAAAAATCATACTACAACAAACTTCAGTCTACTCTCACAAATAATCCCAAAAAGTTCTGGAATTCCATCAATTCCCTCTTGCACCCAGGTACTAAATCCAATCCCTGTCCAGACAACAGTAAGACTGACACAGAAATTGCAACACTCTTCAACTCCTTTTTTACCAGCTCCATAGCAGAACTGACTAAATCCTTCTCCAATTCCTCTCCCATCCCAAGCCCAAAGCCTTCTTCACCTTCCATCCCTCACTCCAGCTCAGAACCACCCTCCCACCTTTATTCTACAACCCGTATCTACCACCAGTATCAAACAACTTCTTTCCAAACTCAAACCATGCTCCAATGCCCCCGATAACATCCCATCACTCTTTCTCAAGCTTGCAGCAGATGGGATCGCCATACCTATCAGCATTCTCATCAATAGATCCATCCAAAATCTTATGTTCCCAAACTTTGGCGAGCTGCCCACATTCTGCCCCTCCATAAAGGAGGAAAAAATAATACCATTTCTAACTTCCGCCCAATAGCCATTATTTCCCCTATTTCAAAAGTCCTTGAAAAATGTATCCACCAACCACTCATGCCCCACCTCCTCAATAACCATCTCCTCTCTCCTACTCAACATGGGTTTCGGCCTGGCCACAGTACCATAACTGCTCTCCTTTCCTTCCTAGACATTGTCAACCATGCCCGTGATTCTGGAAATATTGTCTCCACTGTTCTACTTGACCTTTCCAAGGCATTCGACACAATATCCCACACACTCCTTCTCAACCACCTTTCTAACCTCAATCTCTCCCACAATTCCCTTTCTTTGTTCAAAAGTTATCTCTCAGATAGATCCCAAGCTGTGAAATGGAAGACTGGTACCTCAGAATTCTTACCTACCCCTACCGGAGTCTCTCAAGGCTCTATTCTCGGGCCACTGCTCTTTAATATCTTTATCAATGATCTCCACTCTTCAATTCCTCAGTCTCAAATAGTACAATATGCAGACGACTCCACTGTTATCTGCTCTGCCCCTAGCCTTCCCGAGCTTCAAGCCAAAACCCAATTGGCCTTCACAACAACAGAAAATTGGATGCTTCAAAACCATCTTTCCCTCAATGCCAATAAATCCCATATCATTCTCTTCTCCTCCTCAAAAGCTCTGACTCTTGATAAGTCATCCTTCAAAATTTCCAGCCTCTCCCAGTCCCCAGTTGATGTTGTTAGTTGTGCAAAATTACTCGGAGTTACCATTGATGAACACCTGAAATTTAATACTCATATTCAACTAAACATAAAAAAAACACATCAGAAGCTCGGTATGCTTTATAGAAATGCCAACTTTCTTACTCCATCTACAAGACAAACTCTCGCCACTACCTACCTTCTTCCTTCTCTACTGTATGGTGCTCCTCTTCTAACCAATCTCACCTCTTCTATCTCCTCAAAACTTGAAAGTTGCTACTACAAAATCGCCAACTTCGCTACTAACTCCACTCATTCTACACACCATTGCATCTGCCTCCGTAGTCTCCAATGGCTAGAACTCCCTAATCACCTCGATTACCTCCAACTTACTACTGCACACAAACTAATTTTTAAACCTACTGCTTGCCCTGCATTATCTAACATCTTGCCCTTATATACTCCTCTCAGGCCCCTAAGATCCAGCCACCAGAATCGTATTTCAGTATACAAACCCAAACGACCCCCTGGCCAACTTCTACTTTCCTATACTACAGCTAAAAAATGGAACTTGCTTCCTTCCCTTCTAAGAGTCACTACAAGCTATGAACACTTCAAAGATCTTCTCCATTCTCACCTTTCCCAAAACTGGAAATGTAATTGTATACTTCCTACCTAGATCTTAAAACATCCTCCCCCCCCCTCTGGTCCCCCTTCTTCTAGCTCTCACCTTGGCACCCCTCCCTCTACTTCTTTATCTCCACTCACTTCCTGATTAAACCCTGTATTTATTCCTTTTAAGTGTTCTCCTCCCACTGCACACTTGCAGGTCTAGTCTCACAATTGAATCTTTTGCCTTTTTCATAAGGTGTACTTTTGACTCAAACACAACATGAATATTAGTCTATCCGTACTTTTTCATCTTTCTCCTGACACCTCGTCTCCTTTAAATTCTTTGCATCTCCTTCACTTCTCCTCTGTTTTACTGCTCTTGCATTCAAGATCTATATATAATTTCCTTTTATCTCTCTCTACTACACTAACAATACAGTTGCATAATTATATTAATTTCTGAAGTATACTGCCGAATGTACCACATTTTTGGAAATTGTTAAAGTGTTAAGCTGTTAGAACACTGAGTGTTTTTGTGTGTAATGTATTATTATGGAGCTTTTCTCCCCGGGCCTCCACTGAAAACGGGCTTTCGGGCCCAGTGGACTTCCCCGGTTATCAAACTGGAAATAAATAAATAAATAAAATAAATAAATTTACAGAACGCGCTACTGAGATTACTGAGCACAGCACTCCCAGAGGCATACTTCTAGGTGGGTGACATCATCCTCAAAGGCAAGGACGCTGATAGGGAATGTATAGAGAGTGAGCAGTCTGAAAACATATTACTGTCCCAAGGTAGACGTAGACAAACACATGGCAGTGGTGTGATCGGGGCAACCAAATATCTACAGAGCACTACAACAACACTACATAGATATGGGACGCGCCACAGACAGTACACCCTTCAAGACAGCAACCAGTGTGTTCAATGTAGGCATCCATCATGACATTGAAAATGGACATCTGTTGCCTGGATGACCACCATCGCTATACAGGATGTCAATGGCCATGCCCACACGCTTAGTATCACACATCTGTTTGGAATGTACTGTGTGTCCATCTACGCAATTGTGTACTGGGCATGCTTACACACTTAGCAGTTGCAAAGGGCCGTCTTGTATGCACACGGATTCTAAACACGGAAGGGCGCAGTTTGGAATGTACTGTGTGTCCAGCTACACAATGGCGTACTGGGCATGCTCACACACTTGGCAGTTGTAAAGGGCCGTCTTGCATGCACACGGATTCTAAACATGGAAGGGCACAGTATGGTATTACTGTCCCCACGTACATGTAGGCCACTCACATGTATTGACCTGTACACACTCAGGAGCTATCACAGATGTCTCAGGTGCATATCACAGAGGTACACACCATGATCTACAATGTAGCCCTCCGACATCACCATGTCATTGGACCAGCAATACACAGCCATACATTAACACAACATCGTGTGACTCATGACCAGTGCACTGTACATAGGTCTACAGCAACTGTGCAGACTACACATGTACCAACAGGGTTCCATCATGTGTTATGCATTGCAATGATACCACTGTACATAACCAGGTCAGCTCTGCACATACCAGGGTACCTGGGTCTTACACAACTGTGACAGATGACTGTTGTTGTACACCAATGAACACACATGTTTGGCTATGTCATACATGTAATTGCAGTGGATATGTGCATGGACCACACACACACAACACATATGTACATAGCATAGCTTTTGCTGTCCTCTGTGCAGACAATTGGCTACAGCAATCATATGCACGCAAATGGAAGGTGGGTCCATGGCTATTGAATGCTAACAGTACATGAGGCAGCAATGTTGACCAAGGACACATTCCCTCTGTACTAGTTACCCATGACACCCATCATATCATACAACAGTCCATGTGTTATGTATGTCAACACACATGTCCACCAATTGCAATGTATACAAACATGGCTACATGACAGGCATGTAGGACCAACACACATGTACAATCTGTAGCGTACATGCAGCTACCATTTATGTGCAGTAGCTGATGTAAGTAACTAATCTGTGCCTAACTACAACATGCAGTTGCAATGCAGCCCCATCATTGACACCTGTATATGGTGACATACTGACAGTATGGTAGGATGTACAGCAGGTATGGATGGATGTGTGTACATAAAGTGGTGATCCACCTGTGTAGATGGATGTTTGCTTGGGACGGCTCACAGGTGTGTCACACGGCATCCTGCCATTACATGTGCAAACAGTACTTTATGTTACCGTTACTTGACGGTGGAGACATAAAACCTACACAGCGGTCAGGTGTCATTGACAGTACATCACTTGACACCTGTAACACTTACATCCTCCCGTGTGCATATAGCAGCACAATTGCCGAAGGTAGCATTGGTACACATAATGCGGTCAATACTGCTGCATGTCTGTCAGATGTATCATCATATAGCAGGTGTATCATTCACAGTGCTGCCATGTGTGTTTGCTTGTGTGACCATATATGCCATATATGGTGGGGAATACATCCCAGTTGTTACACACCCCTGTACACTGTTGTAGAGATCTGTACATACTGCAGTGTGGAAAGCATGACGTAGGCAGGTGTGGTGTCACAGTACTGTGACGGTGATGACCACATAGGCAAGGGTCCTCACCTCAACACTATGGGGTGTGTGTTATAGTGTTGTTGACCCCGTGAGTGTGAGTATGTTCCTGTAATGTGACAGGGTATTACTGCTACACAGTGAGGCCTCATGCTATCAAGTGGCCTCTAACGTTATCATTGGCCAGATCACTGTGTACAACCCCTGCACCATGTCAACATACCTGTGATGTGACCTGGTATGGATGTCACGTTTCTAGCCACTGTAGCCTATTAAACTGCCCACATGCTTCTGGATCAGTTATGTGTGGTCATCTGTGTTATGTTAGACTTTCCAACAGTCAGGCTGAGGCTACGTCTAGCATGTTGATATTGCCATATGTGCCTGTGAGTACTCCACAGTTACACATGGGAGACTGCAAACAGTGCTACCTGTAGGCACATGCAAGTAGACCATAAGGAGGGAACCAGGGCATCATTACCAACATGCTGTTACTGTTGTTACCAAGACATATACTGTGAACATATAACAGTACATGCTAAACCTGTACTACATGGTATGTCTGCTGCATGTCACCAGTACACAACTAATGTAATATACACTTCTCTCACTATTCTTACACAAGTCATGTAATATACACTTCTCACTATTCTGTACACCCTGTGCATCAGACCATTTGAGCATGTCCCTGCACCAATGGTGTGGATGACAGGGATGTGGCACAGGCTTCATCATATGCACAGGGTGATAATGTTTGCCAGGGGCATAGGCTGCACCAATGGATGACATCTTGTTTGTGGGTAAGGGCCAGTGATATGATTGGACATGTCTGTTCAGTATGCATGTGGGTGTTGTGGTGCCCTACAGATGTCTTTGCTGTGTGCGTGTATGTGTGCACACAGTTCTGCCTTTTGTGAGGCCTACACGGGGTATTATTGACAGCTCCAGATTGTACAGACCAGGTTGTACAGCTCACTGTGTCCGGCCACGGCCACGTGACCTGTGCCTGCCATGGGTTGCACGGGCACTACCAGGTGGAGGTACAGCTTGGCAACTGTCCGATGACACATGTCCACTGGAACTGTGTCCCCACTGGGAATGTCCAGGGCCATGTCCACGTGGCCTACTGTGTCCTGGTGTGGACAGCGCAGCACCAGCTGCACTGCTACTGCTACCAGCACTATGGGAGCGAGCATGTGAGGTGGCATGCTCACGTCGACCTGCACTAGGTGGTGTAGCTGGCCTACATCCATGTGGCCTATGCCTCACTCCTACCAAGATGTTCCAGCACAAACAGCTCACGCTCACGGATTGCCATGCCATGGTCAAGGATTCCGACCATGTCACCCAATCGCCTGTCCAGAACATCAGCAATCTGCTGTTGAGCATTTGCCAATGCCTGGATGTTGTCATTTAGGGTACAGATAGCAGCCCTCTGCAGCCTCTGCCCTTCTCTGTTCTGCCATTCAGCACGTGCCTTTGTCACCATTACAGTCTGGAACATGAGTCTGGTGATACCAGCTGATGCGCTCTGTCCTGCAGGTGCATGTCTGCCAGAGGTCCTCCTACGAGCAGCACCAGCCACATGCCTGTGTGGCACATCTGCAGTCATTACACTGACACCATGGTGTGTAGACACACCTTCTGTAGACATCACATGTTCCTGTTCCACGCTAACAGATGCTGACTGTCCTTCCTCTATGGCCACTGGTGATGCAGTATGTGTTGGCAGCAGAACTGTGTGCAGGGATGAGGGGGTCATAGCTGGGATGGCAACCATTGGCACAGATTCAGCCCCTGATAACCCTGCCTGTACCTCATGCATATGTTCATCACTGCTAGTATCTGTGGGGACACTAACATGAGATGGACTGCAGGAGGGTAACGTACCTACATCACCTGTGAATGCAAATAAAGACTCTAAATTACAATAGACACACACACAGACACACACACACACACAGACACACAGACACACACACACACACACACACACACACACACACACACAGACACACACAGACACACCATGCATGTGATTTGACAGATGGCATGCAGCATGCCTGTGATACGGCAGGGGGCATGAAGCTCAGACATTAATAGTGTTAGAAAGCATACTTCCCTGGAGTGCACACTACAGCAAGCAGGTGTCATATCATTAGCCATGCAGTTCACACAATCATGGTAGTATGCATGCATCCCTGTGGTACACCATGTGAACCAGAACAGGATAACAATACACATGGCTGACGTGACCTTGACATGTAATCTGCTGACTTGTGAATTAACATGCATACATGTCTGACACAATGGTGTCCTGACACATGTACAGCATCGTAATGGGCATCACATTGCGGTGTTGTCTGTATGCCCTACAGATAGAATGCATGTTTAGCAAATGTGCATGAGCATGGAATGGTAGTGTGAGCCATCTACATTGCTATACAGTGTGAAGTAAAGACACGGTGCCATTGCATGGCATCATGAGGCATATATATTGCTGTACAATGCATAATATGTACACATTGCATAGCCATAACTGCATGCATACCCATGACATAACTGTGGATTGTGACCCACGATGCTGAGGTGTATACACACCAAACCATGCTGTGTCAAGTGACAGGTCACTGGAGGACCTACAGATGACACCCCTGCACAACAACTACAGGGTGTTAGCTGCCTGGCAATCATGTCCACACATAGTGGACATGTCAATTCACCATTTCCCACATGACATTGATGTACCACACACACGAGGTGCACAGCTAACAGTGATGTCCTACAGCAGCAAGGGAAATGTACAGTATCTGTGGCCTGATGTGGTGTCAATGTCTGTGGAAGCTGTACAGGTGACTACTGTCATGCTATGACACAGTCATGATGTTCAACAGATCTTATATGGTAGACTTCAGTGACACCTCCACTAGCTGTACACGGGATTTTAGGATGTCCAGTGTATCACATCAACTGTATAATCAGTCAATTAAGGCTATAATTGGACCATGTGTGGACAATGTGTAACAGGGTGTGTACACATCACATCTACTGTGTGGCTACGTGTCTCTGGCCATCCCCCATGGCCATGTGTGCACATGTGTTGACCAAATGTGTGTGATGGCTATCTATCTCACATGTCTGTGTTGTCCCATATGACATACACCCATAGATGTCAGATATGTCACCATCCACAGGGCTATGCAGACAATGGGTTGTATGTTTGGTATGTGGGGTATGGGTCATGGGATAGTGTGACAATATTGCAGCCAGAACACTACGTGTCTGGGACATGTCAGATGGCACATCACAATGTGTTCACCCAATACAGGGGCATATAACACAATGGTAACACCTGTGGGCTGCCCATATCACAGCTCACTGTGTGGTACTGTTTGCGTACATATATTGGATATGCCTCCATTGTAGAACACCTCCACCATTGTATGCACAGCTGACCACACATGTAGCAATGACAACTACTGTGGTTTCAAGTCGGTGTATCATTTTGTTTGTATATATTGCACATGGGTGGCCTGTGTGAATGATGGGTGATGCGACCTGTATATCATGACTGGAATGAACATCAAGTGTGCAACTGTTAACTGGCCACATGGCAAATAGATCTATGCTTTAACATGCCTGATACTGATGACAGTCTCACCTGCAATGGACTCATGTCTGTGCGGCATGCCAGAGGTACCTGTATAGGGGTGACACAGCAGTATGAACATTATCCCTGACTGTCTGACAGCCACAGGGTGCACTGTGCATGTAAATACATTCACCTGTATAATAGCATATAGTATGCACATGTGTGCATACACAGGGTCGCATACTGTAGTATGCAGCATGTGTGTCCACATACCTTGCATATGTTGTTACTTTACATAATGTACAGTGACACATGCAACTAAATGGGATATAATAGCCATATGTGCAGTACTGACTTACCAGGCAACTCCAGGCTCATTGGTTGGGAGACACCCATCTCCACGATGGCAGCTAGTGTGTGTGGATGCTGTTCTGAGGGTGTCCCCAGACTGGCCAGTAGCTCCTCGGTGTGTGTGAGTGGGGCTGGGTTGGTCACCTACCACCTGTTCCACCTTGTTCCCTGGTGATTGCAGTGGCATGCTGTTTTGCATGTCGTATCAAGTCCATGCAGTGTCTGCGCACCTGCTGGTAGGTGCGGTTATGGCCACCTACAGCGTTCACCCTCCTGCCTAGATCCTGCCACAGGTCGTCCTGCTGCTGGGCATGCTGTGGCACATGGCTGAACAACACCTCATAGTTCTCATGGAGGTACGGGATGAGGACATCATCCTCCTGGCGGCTGTACACTGGAAGGTGTGTACGAGGCATTATCTGTAAGACATAATGATGGTGACAGGTCACAGTTTCAGAGATGTACAGAGATACTGCTGCACCTACATTTCTGTGACATCAAGTACATATGCACAGTAATCTTTGCAAATCATCATGACACTGACATGACTGACGTGTTTGTGTCACACACATGTAACACCCGTTATGCATTGGATATCATCACCATATATATGTGTCACCTCATTACAGTGTTCATACTCCATGTGAATGCTGTCTTGATGTGGGCATGTCTATTTGCCTGCACTGGTGTTCTTACCTATCTGCACATGCCTGGATGTGTCCACGGTACTGCTGTTGACCTTGATGCTGTGTATATGTCTCATATCAACACAGACACAGCCTTAATGGACTTGAGCAGTGGCAATGCACACATATGCATGGACACCTGTACATGTATGTGTTTTGCCATATACATCTACACAGCACTGTACAGCTGTTCAACATCCTGCCACAGATCGCCTGTGTTGCACATGTGATAGACATGGGACAATGGCTAGTCGGACGTCATTCGCAGGGATGGTTATCAACCATAGCATGTACAGGCAAGGTTTCCTAGCTGTAACAGACATCCAGTATGCCACTGCGAGGTGCATCAGTGCCACATTACTGATCGGGACAGTTGATACTAAATCTACCATGTGGCCATCACACCATGTATGACTGGGATGGCATGTGCAGCTTTGATGGACAGGGTTTCATGGTTTGGCGGGAGTATGTCACATGTATGGCACAGGGATCTGTCCAGCATGTGGCGATCCTAGTATTAGGATGGTGGCTGTCCATGACGTATGTCTAACAGATCAGGATATGGACATGTAGCATGTCCATCATCATGGTGTAGCAAATGTCTTTATGCAAGGTAGACAGCATGCTGCATAGTGGAGGTGAGGATTGTGAAGGCTGGTATCGCCCATCCACGCATGGCCATTACCCCTTAAAGGTGATATGTGATCCAATATTGGTCACCCCAGTGCTGTATATGCCTGTCCAATGATCTCCGTCCTCATGGATGGCACCCTGTCATGACATGGGTACCTCGTATGACTACCCAAGGGGCCTGGAGATGTCACCAAGGCAGGGAGGTGTACTGCACAGCACCATCCCTTACACAGTGTCCATAATGTTGACCACAGCCTAGGTGGTAGTTAATGGGTACAGGGATGTTCACCTAGCAGTGACAATGCTGATATCATCCATCAGAATGTGCACATATGTCACACACCTCACCCACACAGCCCATTCTGTATGTTGTAAAAGCACTGACACAGCTATTCCTCATAGGTCATGGCCATTCACATCCTTACATACACAGATGCCTAACATTTGTCTGTGTGGTATGGGCTGCAATGAGGTTGGAGTACAACACATTAACCTTGTTCTACTGTAGCTGGCACTGGTGTGATATGCACGTCACTCTGGCACTTTTTGTAGTTGTGAGTCTGTCAACAGGCCACTGGTAGAACACTCCTGTGACATACAAAGGTATTTGTAATCAAACATCCGTACTGTCTTGTACATCTGTACTGCTAACATCTACAATGATAATGGTTCATGGACATGCACACCATACTCAGCAGGGTTATAGTACGGTGCCACCCATTATGACTGTCGTCACCACTTGTGGGGTGATATTATCCAACACCCTATCTGTATTGTATGGTCATGCTAGGCACTTGTTCAGAACTTGTGAGCATGTCATGAGCTACTGATTAATATAGCACTCATTCCACACCATTTCCCACAGGTACACTGGCTGTCCTAAAATTTCCAGCTTGCTTATGGTACAACAGCTGTTGTACATACGTAACGCACATATCCTGTGAGACATGGTTTTATATACAGGCATGTCCAACTGTCACGTACCAGTGCTATTGCCTGTCTATACGATGGATATGTCATACATGTGGCAATAGAGCAATTGTCTCATGGACGCATTCAATGCTCACCTCCCAACATACGACACTACAGCCTGTGGGGGATGCACTTATGCAGCCCTGCTGGGGGTAATGCTGTCACCAACCCTGACTGCACCTGACAGTCATGTGGGGATGTGTAACATTCGCAACACACCCCACTCATCACATAGTCTCACATGATCTCCACCACAGGCCACACATACGCAGACAACTTGTGCAGTACCTCTCCATACTCTGTGTAGGCACCAGAGGCAGCCCCCATCATGGAACACAACATCACCAATTTATAGCCCACAGACTCATGTGTGCCCATTACATACAGCCAATCAGGTGTTATAACATACACAACATGCCAGTCATAGGTGACTCTGTAGGTGGTCACACTGCAGCTCCACACAGAAGGCTACACAAGGTGATAGTCGCTTACATCTTGCTGTCAGGTAACTGGTTCTGCAACATAACCTATGCATCCATGCCACACCTCACCAGGTATGATGTGACTGTCATTCTCCATGTTAGTGTGACTGCCCTGAGATGCCACTTCACAGACTACGTGTGCAGGGACATGCAATAGCTCATCAGTGTTGTAGCCCTGAAGGTGTGGGCCAAGTCCTGGGGAGCATTATGCATTCACCCGGACCTGATACCACTGTACAATGACTGATGGTGTCACTTCAACAGTTGCCTGTGCTTCTGCTGTCATTCCACAGGCATCTGGTATCTGTCCGCTTTGACTGACCTGGTCAAACACAATGCTTTGACACAGATGACCTGAACCTGTCAGCCCTGGGAGTACAGATCACATGTAAGGCTCTTGCTGCTTCTATACTGCCTGTCTTGCACAGTTTCCAATGACAGTCACCAGCAGAACAGGAACTGGCAAGCAGGACATGGGGTCATGTGACACATTGCTTGCATCTTCCTCTGTGATGCACGCAGGCAAGGCACACCTTATAATGCACCACTCCAATATCTCTGCAGTGACTGGGACCTGCCCCTATGCTCTGCAGAGCACACCTGCAATGACAGGTTATAGACAGACAATACCTTTCAGGCACATACCTGGACTGGCACACCCACAGCTGAGGTGTTCCCATATCCCAAAATGTTGTACACACATCCTGGCTAGTTACTTAGCACAATGCATCAGAGGTGCTCCACGTGCAACTAACTGTGTCTGGAACCACTATACACATTGTAACAAGCTACAGATTCAACAACATACTCCACGGTTACCGGACCTCATTTGTTGGTGTACTGGACAGTAGGGCTCAGACAGCTACTACTGATGTGTGACTAACACTGCCCCACACTTAACTGGGATATCCACTCATGTACCAACACATCCATGAGTCATAACCTCCACTCGGCTGGATCAACCCATACACACCACCTCCATTAACCTTGACATGAACACTACCAACATGTGACTGGTGTTCCACACCTGGGGTTATCCCCTCATTGGTGGATTCTGAACATATGCTAATCAACATTGTTAGCCACATCCCGGCATCACACCCTTCACGGCATACACAGTACATGAGCACTACAACAGCTACTACAGACGTCTTATGACAGCGGTTGTTAACGTCATGACACCCATGTAGATGGACAATGCACATACAAATGCTGAAACATACCCCAGTGCACTTCATTAACATGTACACGACTGCATGGATCATGCTATTCCACACAGAGCCATGATGGTACACACCAGATAACAGATGCCACTCTGGTGGGTACGTTCCATGGACATAATATACAACAACAGGTGGAGGCTGTTGCACAGTGGTGTACAATCCCATGAGTGGGGTAGCTCACTGGTCAGCCTTGGTAGGGCCACGGGATCCCTCATCACATACTCCAGGACTAGCTACGTAAACATTACTGCAACACTTTCCGGGGTGTACCACAAGGCATTATGGTGGTATGTCAGTAGTCGTTGGCAACACCCATATCTGCTCTCACATACAACAGTCACTCAGGAACATTACAGACCCAGGTGATGTTGGCAACATGCTGGCGGATGGATTCAATGCTAACATTACACCCTCTCACTCACTACAGGGCCACAATCCATGCAGGAACATTGCGGTGTCCCTGCGGTCACATCTACACAGTACTAACCTGCAGCCTATATGTCCTGGGACACTGGCCCCATGTCACCTTCCAAAGTCCCAGGCTGTGATGTCCACAAACCTCTGAATGACATGTCTCACCACTAGGTCACCTTATTCGATAATAGCCTTGTATCAGACATTGTGGCCCCTGAATGGCACACAGCAACATTTATCACACTCCACACAGGTGGCACCACAATGCATGAGTGGGACTATAGTCCTACACACCTGACTGGACTGTTCTGCATGGCTATGGGGCACATCATCAAGGACGTCATTCACAGAGACATTGTTGGGCTCTGGTCCTTTGATGCCACCCGGGTTGGACTTTTAGGGCCAGAGCATGGCCCCTACACCTGGTGGACTCCTTTCATACAGTTACCAGGGTAATTGATGATGGTACGGGAGTCCACACATCCTACATTGTCCTCTCATTACCTTTCAGCACTGCTCTCCATTCTGGTATTGACAACATACACATCCAACTGCACATCGTACCCTATGTCTCAGGATGTTATGCAACGTGGCTCATGGACAGGACACAGACAATGAGGGTAGCATACCATAGTACCTACTGCATTTCAGTTACATTTGCCATACCACAGTCCTCAGTCATTGGGCCCCTCATGTTCAGTATATGCTTCCCTGAGGTACAGGCTAGCACAGAGGGACTTTCCCTGCCTAGCTTTACAAACCCCTGCATACAAAGCACCATGATTGATCCACAGCTGATACTGACTCCATCCATATGGGTGTCACTGTGACAGATACCTGATATGAATATCATGGCCTCAAGCTGCATGACACAAGGTGCATGAACATCACCTTTGCATTACACCATTCACACACTGACTATCACATAGATGGTAGTCCCCTACATACATGTCACATTGTACATGTTTGTAGTACACACGTATGTCGCACCCACTCCTGTGGTTACCGTATTGCCACTGTGGCTTGGATATCCTTCTACATGGCCACACTTATCTGTACTGGGTGTGTAGCTGGTACATAGGCACCCATTGTACCTCTGAACTCAAGACTTCTGCACACATTCAAGGGTAAACCACCCCATTTAGGGTGTACCTTACACAACAGCTACAGCTTTACATACCACACCATTAACACGCCATGACATTTATTGAGCTCCAACAGTTAAAGTATGCGGCTGAACCACGGGCACCACATCTGTACACATTTGCATACTACATACTCAGGGGTGACCTCTGCTGAACAGACAGGGCCCATGTCCACAACAATATTAATGGATATACTCCACATACGCGACATAAGCAAAAGCCACTGTGAGCAACATGCTCATGGATATGTGCACACATGCAACAATGAGTGGGATGTGCTTGAGGATTACATTCCCAAACCGGTCACTCACCATGCTTTGGAACATGAGTCCTATGTACATCACGCAGGGACACTCAGTAGCACTGCTCATGTGATGCCTCCCTTGGTGGTTGGGAGACACATGTATGCCAGGGATCACTGCAGTGGCTGTACTGTGCAGAGGTGCAGGTAACACATGGCTCTGCTGTTCACAGGACACTACCCTAGAGAGGTGCCACTGGTGTGAACACTGTAGCTGTGCTTACACATAGACTTGCCAGACTGCATAGTACCCCACTATGAACCTGTGAAGCTATTACATGTCCTTTGTGCATGGTTACTTGGTAGCCCTTCCATTTAGATTAGCTATCATGCTATTGCAATGTCCTGTGCCTACAAGCCATATGTATCCTGTTATTGTACATGCCAATAGACGATACCTTTGGTATGCATGATATGCCTGTTATGCTGTGTAGAATATCTGACATCTCTACCTATAATACTATACATTACACATATTTCACATAGTATCCCATAATGCAAAACATACTTGCACAGCGGGACCACCTTAGACATGTCTTTGTCATTATATGCCCATACACATGCCTACTGTGACAGTATATCAACATATACTATCCCCTGCTATGGCACGTACTTGTTGGACATACCCTACCACTGACAGCGGGTTTTATGGAATTGTTCTGTTTAAAACCCTCATGTAGCATCTCTTGTGGTGTCTGTGCTGTGTACCTTGTGGCCCACTGCTGGACGCACAGTTTCTACATGTGTTAGTATGCTCAGCAAGACATCACTACATAAATACCTTTTCCCACGTTATGCATTGTGGACACTTTTAATTAATGCAAACCAGGCTATACATACAGTAAATAATTAATAAAAAAACATGCTATACATAAACTTACATACTGAGTGTTCTACATACCTTGTTATCATTATGGACTTTCATCTCTATCTCTCTCACACTGCTTAAACAGGTATTTTGTATGAGCATACAGTTTGAATGTCTGGCAACTCATCCTTATATACGTCGATACCTGTAACATGTGGTTTCCTCCCGCCAATTGGTGTTCCTGAGTGACTAATTACTTGCATATCAGTTGTGCAGCTACTCCATTCACCAATTACGTGGCAACAGTGGGGTATAATTTAATTCTCCACTTGGGCGTTGCCCATTTGCCCTACCTTTGGGGAGACGGCTTGTATTGTGTTTTGTTATGTGTAATTGCAACTGCTATGCATAGAAACAATTATACTTTGGATTCATATCCCCCGTGGATTGTGTGTGACAGCTAGAGTATGTGGTTCAACATGTGGGTGTTCTTGTCATCCCAACGTCTGATAACGGACTATTGCAAACAAAACCTGTAACATCGCTATTTGTTCTATTATATAACGGCTGCAATTTTGCATGGCGCCTTTAATTGTATCTCTCACAAGGTATGTTGATGGTTCTGCAGATGTAATTGACTAACTGGATGCTTGTGCTGTTATTGCAGTCTGTATTGCTATAGTTTCTAGTGTGGGGGATGTTGGTGGGTGTACGTAGCATATACAGGTTTGTGGGGCTTGCATTTCTACATATTCCATATATATGTGTGTGGGCTCCATCCCTAATTAAAGAGCTATCAGTTAGCAGACTTATGTTACGGGATTGCACATTGGGCCATTGTTAATTGGTTTCTATATAGTATGCAGGTGAGGTTGATACTTCCATACCTCCGGAATTACAGCGATATGTAAAGGGATATGTCTAACTGACAGCTATCCTGTGTATTTCTGTCCCAGATATTTGCAGTCATTGCAGTTGTGTTGGTAACAGAACCTTTTTGCCATGGGTTGCCACCTTTTCATATGGCCATTGTTGGACACTTGTGGGACGCACAGCGGTGTTTACAGGCCAACACATAGCCACGGTCAGTACACAGGTTAGCACATAATTTTATCCTCAATACATACCTATTGTGGGACTTTGGCTACTTATCATATTGCATGTAACATTTAAGTTTCTTACATACAGGCATAACTATTTAATACAACTATTACATTATATATGAGACATATTAATGTCCTACAATCTCGGACATTTGCCCTTTGTAATGTTTTATGTCAGGACACACCTGCCCAGGGAGGGGCTGTCCCTCCTAATGTGGGACAGGTGGTAACCGTATGCCTATGGCTAGCTATACCCACACCTACCATAATGATCTACCTCCAAGTTGGCACTAACAGACACATGATGCAGACACACACACACACACACACACACACACACACACACACACACACACACACACACACACATTACAGTCACACAGAGATGCACACGGCACCCTCAACACACACATACACAGACTATGGCACTCACAAACACAGTTGAACACAGTACCTACGTGGACCCCAACACCGGCAGCGGTAACTAAATGTCCCTTCATATCATCATATTATTACTCGCAGTTGTACTGTTCCGGAACTGTGTTCTTTCGGTCTTTCAGCCTCGTGGTTACGCATGTCAGTATGTTACACATTCCATAGTTGTCAGTATCCTATTTATTTGTACCTACAAGGTGTTATGAATGTCGTTGACCTATCTATATATATTTGCAGATATCGCTGAATCCGTATATATCAACATATATCACTCTATCGCCCTTTCTATCTGTATTATATATATGTATATATGTGTATATATATATATATATATATATATATATATATATATATATATATATATATATATATATATATATATATATATATATATATATATATATATATATATATATATATATATATATATATATATATATATATATATCTGACGGGGAAAGTGACAGGCAAGCTACACCTTTCATTGTGTACTTGTTGGTGTATACTGTTTCCTGGACTCCGCACGTTTGTGTCTGTACCTGTCACATTACACACCTGCCATAGATTAGGGTTACCATCTGTCCCACTCTGCAAGGGACAGTCCTTCTTTGGGCAGTTGTGTCCTGCAAAATATCTGTGAACATGGCAAATGTCCTGGGATTTTAGAACATACTTATTTCCTATAGTTTATGTAATAGTTGCATAAAACAGTTATTCTGTATCTGAACCACCTATATGTTCTAGAAACAGAATAAGTAAGTAAACATTACAAGAATGAGCTTTTATCTAGGCAAAACAGTGAAGTTCTGAATTTCGTACTGGCCTGGTGTATGTGTCGGCCTGCAGACATCTGAAGTATGTCCCACATTGGTCATTTGAAGAGGTGGCAACCCTACCATAGGTACATCTTGCCTAGCAATAGTGTTAGGTGATTCTATACATGATTGCGTGTTCTACACCTGGCAGTGGTCGTTTTACCCTTCAGAGCAGGCGCTATTAGTACAGGGGTGAATAATGCTGGTTTCACCTGTTCTGGACATCACTGACCGTGATCTGCGTGATATTCAGAGTAGCTTATCCCTGTTTTGCGCATATCCATATAGTCATATTTAAATGTCGCTTACCAGCAGTGGGCAATGCATATTCCCGGTAACGTGTGCTAAACATGATCTGCTGACCTGCATCTGACATGCATTACTCGTGCCTTCGGGATTACGTTACATCCCTTGCAGGACGTGGGAATGGGAACATGCACGACGGTCACTGCATTTAACATATGGCCATCTGGGATTTGTACACGTGTCATGTCATTTTGTACGTGGAGTATACTACGGCTGTTACTCCATACTGCACTCACATGGGTAACTCAATTAGTTTACATATTGATGAGTTCAGTTAATGGTATGTCCATGTGATGTTTACTGGATGTGCTCCAGCATTGGGTATGTATATCTCAGTGAGCCACACACGATACTGTGCTACACCTTCAAACGACTGTGGGTGGAGCATGCTGAGGTGACGAATACCTGTCATGGGTACACCCCACGCCTTGACACAACATCCATGATTATATTATTTGGAGCCCCTCATTAACGCAGCAGGGACTCTGTGCTGAGTGTGTGCAGAACAGTGCTTACACACATGTGCTCCCACGATTGCCTCTGCTCCTCTATGTTACAGTTGGTTACTCGATGTTGTGGCAACAGCGGACACTGTTTGCCCCATTTGGTGTATGGCCTCTGACAGTCGGCCGTGAACCTACTGTTGTACCTGGGAATCTATACACACAGCACCACCATATGCTGATAGGCACATGTACTGTTCAGGTGTTGACATTCCTTTTTCTAATAGCCGTTGTGTGTCCAATATTTGAGGGCTGCCTATGTGGGATTCACACAGTGGGCCACCTATACATTACAATTTACAGGTGGTCGTGCTTGTGTGCCATCCATTTTACTGTGTGTGCAGGTGGAGAGGTATGTCAGTCCGTAGGGGCCTACACTGTCAGAGTATGTGCTATACGTTCCCTCTTTGCCAAGGCGTAGGCATATTGGGCACACCTCCGTCTGCCTACTGGGGCTGGCACAGTGTGTTCATGGTCTGAATCCCTCTGTGCCTGTGATGGCCTTGGCAATAGCGGTGGGCTATGAGGGCCTTCACCATTTTGTCCCTGCTGCAGCTGTTTCTGCAGGATCATATTATGTAGCATGGCACATACTATGACAATGTGGGCACACGTGCCTGGAAAGTATTGCAAGGCTACACCAGATGTGTCCAAGCTCTGGAACCGTTTTTTCAGCATCCCGAACACACGCTCTATGATGATTCTGGTTTGTGCGTGTGCCTCATTATGGAGTTCTTGCATGGGTGTGTGTGCATTTCTGATGGGAGTCATCATCCACAGCTCCAGTACATAGCCAGCATCCCCCACAAGGTGGCCATGTGGGATGTTCCCCCTGACAAATACCTGATACAGCTGTGAGGCATGCCAGATATGGGAGTCATGGTAGCTTCCAGGGCTGCCAGCACACACATCCATGATAATGCCCTGGGCATTGCACACGACCTGGCAGTTGATGGAGTGGAATCCCTTGCGGTTTATGTAGTGCCTACCATGCTCACCGGGTGGTGACTTGATTTGTATGTGCGTGCAGTCTATCGCACCCAGTACCTCCGGGTAGTGTGCCACATGGTGGAAGTGACGCATATTGCTGGCCAACTCCTCCTGAGTTTGGGGGAAGTATATATGCTCATTGGCATGTGGTAACATGGCATCCAGGAACTGGTGTAGTACCCTGGATGCTGATGCTTGTGAGATCCCCATTATATCTCCAGTTGGCCTTTGAAAGGTACCTGTGGCTAGTATTCGCATGCTTCACATACCTTTGCATCCACTGGGATGGGTTCCCCTCTGTTATTTCTGGTTCTCAAGCGTGGCCGGCACAGCTCCACTATTTGCTGTAAGATGTTCCTGTCCACCCTGTAACGCTCTACTATCTCCAGATCATGTAGCCCCTGGTATGTTACCCTTGGTCTGAACACTCTTCTCCTCCTCCAGGGCTTGCGGTGGTTGTCGGCATCATCCACCACAACACCGTCAGTCTCTAACACATGCTGATGAATCACAGCTATGGCAGCTCCCAACATGTATATTTTAAAAGTTCCCCATGTGTTTACACCTATGGTGCAGTGTTTGGGAATTCACAGGTGTGTGTAGGGTGCTTTCACACTTTATACTATTGTACTGTGAACACCGATGATGTCATAGGGTGTGTATGTATGATCGTAGCTACAGGGTATCTTATGTGTTTTACTACCAGAACTACTATTGTGGTGCCTTTGGTGCTGAATTACATTTGGCTGCCGTGGATTACATCTTGACCTTCCCTTTACATTTCTGCACATTCCATCTACCATTTTCTGGCATGCATCCAGCAGCCTGCTTTCATTTCTACTTTCCTAGACCTGGCGTACCTTGCGTAATGTGTGCTATTGCCGGTCTACTGTCGGTTTGCTTTGCTCTGCTATGACAGATCTCCTGTCTTTGCAATCCAATGCCTCCCCTCCTTTCTTTGCATCCCGATGACTCCCCTATCCTGTTTTGCAGGTTTCTGCGAGCAGACTTGACAGCTGCCGTCGATTGGTCCTGTGAGTTGATTGGTGTTGATTGCTCATTAGTACGCCAATTACCCTACTTCGGCATTTCCTTCTTTTCTTCCCCTGACCTTCCTGTTTGTGCTATTGTTCGCGCCGCGTGCATCTGCTTACTGGCTTTCGGGCATGTTTTCATCCTCGTACACATGCGCTTTTGGGCACCATGTGTGCTCTCAACTAAACGATTCTATACCTTCCTCCCCACCCCTGTCCTGCAGCTTTGCTTAGCAACGGCCAGGCCAGTTTGCTTTGCTCCAATGTGCTTTCTGCTATGGTGGTACACCCCTCTGCTGATATTATGTATCTCCTCTGAGCCACTCCTCAGTATTATAGCACTGCGCCATATGGTTCAACCTTCATCCGGCAGGACATTTGCGATTCAGTATTATCTGCCTCATTTGCATGGCATTGACTACTAATTCATAGTTACCGCGCCGAACACTGTCGCAGGCCTTTAGCAACCCTTGCACCTTGGTTGTGGTGTTCCATGCCTACCAATGTGTTTTATGGTGTAAACCTGTTTTGTATTACATTGCGATTTTTATGACATTTTTATATATTTTCTTTATGTTCCAGTTTGCGCACACATGCCCTGCTGTTGTACTGTGCATTACTGTGGACATGATATTAAATGTTGTTTTTTAGGTGTTGTGCATCTTTTCTAATGCCATTGGCTATGTATTTAGCCATTGGCATATGTTAACTTTGTAATACATGAGTCTGGTCCACTTCCATTGCTCCGATGTTCTGTTTGGGAAAATGTAAACCGTGTTTTTTGGTTTACATTTCCGTGGGCTTACACTACACCTGCACCACTTCGTGAATCACTATCTGCCTTCATTTGCATGGTGCAATACTGCGCATGGGGTGATTAGCATACCTATGCCGAGGGCTGCGCAGTTCTGGCGTACGCCGGTAGTGCACGTGGTATTGGATCGTACCTGAATCGCTCGACGGTCATATTTGGCATTATTCCACCTATGCTATGCCTGTGCCTGGCACAAGCTTCATGAATCCCAGGGATTATCTATATACATTATATATATTTATATACACATATTAATATGGGTCTACTACAGTAGATCAAAATTACATTATTTCAAAATACGATAGTAGTGTCTCACTAACACGAAAGTGAACTTCAATGAAAGTGCACTTTTGCAAAAGTCACTAAGTCGAAAGGGACATTTCCTGCACTGTGGTGCGGTAGTGAAGGACCTTAGGGTTAATACTTGGGTTAAGGATAGTGGATAGCTAGCAGGGCTATCCACTATCCTTAACCCAAGTCCTAACCCTAAGGTCGGTGACCACTGCACCACAGTACAGGAAATGGGTCCGTAACTACTGCTCAGTGGAGGAAATACAATTTCCTGCACTGTGTTGTGGTAGTCACGGACCTTAGCATTAGGGCTTGGGTTAAGGATAGTAGATAGCACTACTAGCTATCCGCTATCCATTACCCAAGCCCTAACCCATCATTCTAGTGACTTTCGTGAAAGTGCACTTTCATTGAAGTGCACTTTCGTGTGAGTGGGACACTACTATCGTATTTCAAAATAGTGTACTTTTGATCTACGGTAGTAGACCATTTTATACACACACACACACACATTTATATATATATATATATATATATATATATATATATATATATATAATATATATATATATATATATATATATATATATATATATATATATATATATATATATATATATATATATATATATATATATATATATATATATATATATATATATATATATATATATATATAGGTCTACTTCATATAATCGAACATCCAAATGTTCAACTTTCATGTGGCCGAGAACTTATAATCAAACATTTCAATGTTTTAAAATGTGAAGAAAAAAAAAATAAACAAACAAAAAAAAAAACTAAACAGTGCTAGCAGGGGGGCAAGCCACCCCTGCATCCCCCACACCCCCACTATTTAAATATACCAACTTCGTGAAAGCACTACCTTGAGGTAAAGGGAAATTTTCCTATTCTGCTCTCTATGGGATCCCCATTCAAACCGTTTGAACTTTTAAAAGTTCGATCATATGGTCTCATCCATATGAAAGTTGAGCTTTTAAAAGTTTGACCTTCTGAAAGGGACCTATATATATATATATATATATATATATATATATATATATATATATATATATATATATATCTATACGGATTCACTTTATGAGCTCAGTGTTTTAAAATGTTGAAATTCATATGGCCGAGATCATATAATCGACATTTTAAAACATCGAACCTGTAAACAGGAGCTCTCCATAGAGCACAGAATGGGTGAGTTTCCCTTTTTCTTGCTGTAATGTGATCTTGGAGTTGGTATATTTAAATAGCGAGGGGTGTGGGGGTGCAGGTGGGCTTGCCCCCCTACAAAAACATCTTAGAAAATTGTTTCTGTTGTTTTTGTATTTGCTTTACAGATTCGATGTTTTAAAACATAGATTACATTATGGTCTCGGCCATATGAATTTCTACGTTTTAAAATGTCAATCTTTAAAGTGAATCCATATATATATATATATATATATATATATATATATATATATATATATATATATATATATATATAGATTGATATACACACACACACACACACACACACACACACACACACACACACACACGTACATGTGTTTACACATGTACCATAGACACACATACATATACATATATAGACTGACAGATAGATAGACAAATAGATAGATAGATAGATAGATAGATAGATAGATAGATAGATAGATAGATAGATAGATTGGTTGGTATAGGTTTCATGCATTTCGTTGAATTACATTTTGTTGCTGTAATTGAGAGTTTGCTACATTTCAATGACTTTTCAGTTAATAATGTTCCTGCGTAACCAGCTTTCTGTTACAGCTGCCTTTGTACTTTCTATTTATGAACAATGTATACACAAACTTCAGTTTATTTGTAAACAAAAAAAATCTTAAAATAATGCACTGAAATTATGCTTTTCCATGTTCAGTGCCGTTGATTTTTTTTTTATTGTTTCAATGGATTTTGTTTTGATGGAAGTTAGTATAATTGTATACTATCTCTCTCGTTCTATCCGTGTATGTATGTATGTATGTATATTTCTCTCTGTCTCTCTCTCTCTCTTTGTGTATATATATATATATATATATATATATATATATATATATATATATATATATATATATATATATATATATATATATATATATATATATATATATATATCTGCATGTGTGTGTGTGTGTGTGTGTGTGTGTGTGTGTGTGTGTGTGTGTGTGTGCGTATAGATAGGTAGACAGATATATGTTTCTCTCAGGGTGTGAAGATGTGTACTGACACAGACAGACCTCTGTGCCTTTGCAGCAAAGAGTTATTTAATAGTCACTCCTATTCAGTCAGATTTTACAGTGCTCTTTGATTTCCTATTTGTATTTGTTTAATGACGATAGACATTTCAGTAGTTCCAATCGTGTGCACGGCCAGGATAGTGAGTAGAAACATTGGTGATGCACCACCATGCATCACACACTACCTGGCAATTAATGGAATGGTAGCCCGTCCTATTGTGGTACTGCCCCCCCGGACCACAAGGGACCCTAATTGCAACAGAAGTGCATTCCATCATACCATGTATTCCAGAAAAGTCTACTGCAAAATTTAAGTGGTTGCTTATAAAAAGAAATGAACATGGAAAAACAAAATTCAAAGCAAAACCACATTGGTTTTCTAATCAGAGGACGTATTTAGGGATGAAATCAATAGTCTTTTGCATATTCTTTCATTTAATCTTGAGGGTTTAAACATTAATTGAAGCCTTAAAGAAACCAAAAGTGCAGATTTAGGGAAAAATGTCGTATTCATAGCCATCTGTAAAACTGCTGGCTGAGCCAGAACTGATTGCACCAAATAACATTCGCTAGCCAAGAAGGTGGGGGTATCTGCAGAAGATAACTCATTATAACTTTGATAATCAAGAGATTTGATAGGCTCAGAGTGGCCAGAGATATCACATGGGTTTTAGTAAGTATGTATGACCCCTGCAGGGGTACTAGAGGAATTCATGGGCTTTCTATCACTGTGGACACTAAGGTATCATCTATCTATCTATATCTATATATATCTATCTATCTATATATATATATATATATATATATATATATATAGATATATGTATAAATATATATATATATATATATATATATATATATATATATATATATATATATGTATATGTGTGTGTGTGTGTGTGTGTGTGCATATAGCCCTCACTATACTTGCCACAGGGACCTTTCAGAGACTGGTGACATGTAAGGTATCTCACAAGCTTCTGCCTCAAGTATACTCAAACAGTTCCTAGACGTAATCTTGGCATGCATGGATCGGTACATCTATTTCCTGGTGTCACCTCATGATCAGGCCAGGACTATGTATGCCTTTTATGAGGTGGCACATTTCCCTAAGGTACTTGCCATGATAGAACGCACCCATGTTGTAATTAGGGTCCCTTGTGGTCCATGGGTAGAGCAGTACCACAATAGGAAGGGCTACCACTCCATCAATTGCCAGGCAGTGTATGATGCATAGTGGTATGCCACCAATGTCTGTACCCACTATCCTTGCAGGGCACACGATTCCCATATCTGGCACATTAGTTCACTCTACCACCTCTTCCTTCTAGGATACCTAGTCGTCATCTTGTTGATAATTGGAAAAAAAAAAAAAAAAAAAACTATATATATATATATATATGGGATCCGTACAGATGCTCGATTGCATCTTTCCCGGAATCCCAATTTGGTGAGCATACTTGCACGAAAGTGCTGTTCACCGAAGCAGCACTTTCGTGTAAGTATGTTTGTTGTTCCGGTCGTACTATGGTGTGTTAAGGGAAAATTCCCTTTTCCCCACTGTAGTTTGACCTCGGAGTGAGAATTTTAAAGTAGGGGGTGTGTGGGGGTGCAGGAGGGCTTGCCCCCCTGCATTCAAGTAGAGTTTATGGTTTTTATTTTAACATACTTTAACAAAGGCGCTTTTTCGATGAAAGTGCTTTCATTAAAGTGTGTTCAGTGGTAATGGATTCGGGCTTTTGATCTTTCGATCAAAGGTCTATATAGATATATATATATATATATATATATATATATATATATATATATATATATATACAGACACACACACACACACACACACACACACACACATATTTTTTTCTACTGTATTTAAATAGTTATTGATAGTAAAATGTATTGCTGAATATTAAACTACTTTTCCTTTCTTTCGCCCCTCCCCCTTTCTCCTCTGTCTCCCTATCTCTCTCACCTTTTTTTTTTTTTTTTTTTTTTTTTGCCTTTCAAGTGATGCTGGATATCTAGTGGAACCATGGCTCATGACACCAGTGAGAAATCTGAGTAGTATTGCAGAAGTCACAGACTCTTATTGTCCTCATGAGGGTGTTTGGCTTCCTAAAAAGTCAGTTTAAGTGCCTAGAAGTGTCTGGGGGTGCACTTCAGTATGACCCAGCTACTGTATGCAGGATCTTAACTGCCTGTTGCATTCTGCACAACAGGATCACATCCCAGTCTGGTGATGAAGTAGTCTATTTTGTCACTGCAGCTCCCACTTCCAGTTCCACAGTGACTAATGAGGACCAGCCAGCAGTAATAGTAAGGAGGCCCATGCCTAGTGAAGAGCTATGGACCCTGACATCAGGTTAGTGCTTCCTTTCTTGTAAAAAGCACACACTGTGGGATTCACAAACAATTGAGTAGGCTTTGCAGAGGCCTACATGATGTTTGCATGTTTGCATGATGATTAGCAGTGCTAATCACATATGCATTCTTCTGATCACACTTACATGAATACAAGTAACTTTTCATGGCCAGCAGCAGTGCTGGTGGCCAGGAAAACATGTTGAGCAGCAGGCGCACATGCAGTAAACAAACAAGCTTGGCTATGGGTAGACCTGTTAAGTGTGCTTGCATGGACAGAATGAAGAGCTACAAAGGGCAAATATTGCAAGCTGTACCAGACAGGGAATGTGTACTGAGGACTATGTACACAGAAATCAAACAGATGCATACAGAAATATGTAAGAGGGAAAGGCAAATGCTCAAATTTACTACGATAATTGATTTTAAGGTGTTCATTTCACAAAGGTAATTTTATAATAATAAAATTGTGCAAAACATATGACATGACAATTAATGGTGGTCACACTTCCTGAGCAAAGATAAATAAAAACAGACATGATATTATACAATATGACAGTTACACAAATTAACATTGGGGGATTACATGACATATGAATGTCATTAACACGCTGAGTTGAGATGACAGCAAGGAGTGTGCATGCATTATGGAATATTTGCATACTGTGCATTTCAATAGAACATATTGTAAAATATGAATGGCTTAGAAGCTACAATCTCCATTTGCAAGAAATGAACCCATCCCATCAATGTTACCACTGACCTGTGTATAAACTATGTACTTCACAAAAATAGGCGTAACACTTGTCTGAGGAGGATCACCCTTGAACAGAATTATGTTCTTCAATATTCTAATGGATCTGCATCCCATATGTAGGTGTGTGTGTGATGTTACAAATGTGGGAGCAGAGTGTGACATACGTAACACCTTTGTTTAAGGCCCTCCGGTCTGGCACAGTTATTGTGCAGACTGATAAGAACTGATGCATAAAAACAAACTATGATACAATATATTCCCCAGAGCTGTGTATTGTTGGCATCTGCCACAGGAGGTAGCAATGGGTATTGCCACAAACAAATGAAATTAGTGGGTGACTTAAGAAAGAATTCCTGATGATGAATGTCATATCAGCATGTCAGACTGATGACAATTAAATGAGTATGCTCATAAGCACACAATTGTGATCAGTCCTATATCAATGTTTTGTGGTCAAGGAAGGTTTCTCTGTATGTTTGTATACATACTGTAGATCAGAGTGTATGGGCTGTGTCTTTAAGAAGCATATCAAGAACTGAATGTGCACATATAAATACAGGCATGTGCTATTCCCAGTGCCATTTTGAGAGTGCAGCCAGAGAGTAAGCATGTATGATTGCAGTAGTTAGTTTGTATATAAGTAACTTAAGTTAAAGTCATAAACTTCCATCGCAATGTGTTTGTATATAATAAAGACACTGCAAAAGTCTGACTCCTACACTGTGACAGTGCAGTGCAGATGGGAGAGTTTCTCATTCTGTCTCAAAGACAACATTGTGATGTCGAAGGCTTTGTGCAAATCCATATTTGTTGATATGAAAGAGTAAGTACAATCTTATGGTCAATAATAAATACATACTGCTGACTTAGGTCAGCTATGCTATCATTAATGTATATTACAGAGTTGAGAATGTCGTGCACCTGTGCTGTGTACATGAGACACACACTTGTGAAACAATGACAATGAAACAGTCCTGGATCATCAGGTTATGATGATGGTATGTAAACCTTATTGAATAGTACTGATATTAGCAATGGTATGTGCTCATGCATGGTCAAAGTGCACTGTCCATACTAATCCATACTTAATGTTCCAATGCAGGAGGGCTAAGTAATGACGAAGTTTGTGTGTCAAGGCTGTATGGGCTGTATATCATTTGTAAGTGTCAGTGCTGCAGTGAAAACCTGTCAGAATGAAGTGGTCAGGTATCCACACAGTGCATTTTACATGAGTACAATAAGCTATTTCCATGTACTGCAATATAATCCAGTAACAATATTTACTTTTGTTCAAATTCTCTTCTTAAAGTGTAATGCCGAGAAATGTATTTGCATGGAAGTTGGCAGAGTATTAGCACATGTGTCATTATACTTTGATGTGTTGTACTCGGTCTGTGAAGTAGCAGATTTCAGTGGTGTTTAGTGGTGCCCCCTGCAAAGCTTTGCACAAAGAAGGAGCAGAGAGGAAATGTTGTGATTCAGATTACGATTAGAACAGATCTGTTTTATCTTGACATGCTGCATACATAATCTTTGCGTGTTATATTATACCTTTCCATGTTATTGCCAAAGCATAATTCAGAAATGAATTGTTGTGCTTGCCTTCTCTGTTTGTGCTGCATTAGGTGGAGAGTAAATATAAGAAAGAAGTGAAAACATTAATTAACTTATCTTTCTGTAGTGCAAACAGGCTTAGCACTTATGAGAGACAGTCAGCCCTCTGGACAATACTGCGTGGAGAAAATCCACTTGTCTGCCTACCGTTCTCTGTGGCATAAGGTAAGCTCAGTAACCTAAATGAAAAAGTAGAGTAGAAGGGTTTGAGTCCAGTGTACAGATCATTTTACAAAGGGTGTCAGAATGTGACTATCATAATGAATTGTGATCATGAATACCACCATAAATGTGCTGAATGTGTCAGTAATACCTACTGAAATGATATTTTATACCTACTACATATCGGACATGTTTCAAGGGGAATCACAAGTTAATCGGGTGTACAATACAGTGTAAGACTAAAATTAACCACATTTTGCAATAAGCACCTTTTCTACACAGCCATTTCAGACACCAACATCTCATTTCATTATATCCTCCACCAGCCCTGTCAGCTCTTAATGGGTAACAAAATCACCACCTCCACTACTACTGCTCTCAGATGGTACCAGTGCACCATCAGCCACGGCAGTGCTACTTGATGCAAATGGCGCAGGTAAGGCAGGACTTGTAGAGGTGGGAGGTTGGCATAATGGTTAAGGTGTTTACCTTGCAGACACAAGGTGCAGGGTTTGATTCTCATATGGGGCAACTGGCTAGGCTTAAAATGGCCCACAAGGGCAATTAGCCTAGTACTAATCCATGAACAACACTGACAGCTTGGAACCCTGAATTGATGGATGTCTGTGCTGCAACCTGTGGAGGGAAGGCAGGCCAAGTGGCAGTGGTCAGTCTAACTCTCTGTTCTGCAAGAAAGTTTTGGTAAACAGAAAAGTATGACAACAGAGCATGTTTAAGCCATAAAATATTCTGCCCCCCCCCACAAAAAGGAGGGGAGATTTGAGAAAAAAAGAAAGAATTAGATCCATGGCATGAGACATGAGTATATACTTCTAAAAAATACAAATTTTGGACTCCCTAGTTAAAACAACTTTGTCACATCCAGGTATGATGGGAAGGTCTTAATCTGTTGTATGATTAACCAATTGTACTGCTGTGATATCATAGGCACAATTATTTATTTCAGTATTGCCATACTGGAAATAATTACAATAGTGATTAGACTTACAGAAAGAACTGATGCCTATGTACTACATTCCTGTCTGAGGCGAATTAACCTCTCTTGGTGTATCACCGTTCACTACATTGTCTTCAGCAGCTGTACAGTAGAGAAGAAGAGGCATGAAAGCATAGTGAATAACAGTCTTGGCTGTGTACTGCATTCTATATAATTTAATGCAGACAGATCAGTATGCTTACACAACTGAGGGGTGTCAGCAGTTCAAAACCTATCCTTCCATCCACTAAGAAAGTCTTCTTGCATCATTTCAGGTCACTATAACGGTGACGACAATTCTCTCCATTGCCAGTTGCACTTGGCTAATCTGTTCTAAGCCTCAGTCTTATATTGAGACCCAGTATAGTCCCTCTGCAGCAGCCTATGGTTGTAGCACTTCACAAGGAGTGTCACAAAAATCTTGAAATCTTGGATTCCTCAACATCCTACCTCTGTGCTCTAAATTCAGCACCATCATCTCCCACACCAGCCATTCCTGCAGAAGTCAAGCAACAACTCTATGTCTGAATTGGCAAGAAATACTAATTGTGCATTTAAGACACGAGGTGCAGGGTTTTGATTTCCCCATCTAGTAAGTGGCTAGGCTTAAAAAGGCTCACAAGAGCAGTTAGCCTAGTACTAACCTATGAATCTACAAACACACACAACCATGCCAACTACATTTGCATGATGGAAAGCAGAAAGACCCACTGGCAAACAAAGAAGGTATTTTTATCAAAAAGCAATGAAGGTGTGAAACATGGCAGTGAGGGTTACCATGTATGATGCGCAGTCTATTCACTCTTTTTTTAGATGGTCAACACTGACATGCTTAATGGCTTGGCTTGTTATCCTTGTTGTTTTGGAGATTAAAGAGATGACCTGGCACATACATTTCTGGAATTACAGACTGTAAAAAATCTAATCGTACAATGTGGGAATCAAACCTCAGGAATAAACAATGCATACATTTCAAGCAAAGTGATTACTTGTGCTACAGAATAACTTCCATTCAATCATACTCATTACAGATAAACTGGATTCAGTATCAATACAGATATACTTTAGATAGGCCTGTATGTGTGTGACTTTAACAAGTCCTGTGAAATGCATTCCCAAGAAAGAGGCTCTGTTCCTGTTTGCAAATGTATGTCAGATGGATTGACTTTCATGAGCTGAGTAATACAGTTTGGGACATGATACATACATACTTCAGAAAGCATACTATCCTAACCAGATAGTTGGGTTATGTGAGGAGTGAAGATGGTTTTAACTGAAGTGTTCTGCATATCATAGATATGCAAGTGCATTTTTATTAATTATCATAATTATCCTGCTAAAACAATTACACACATTCAACTGTTTCATAAGTAAATCATTAATGTGATATGCTACCTAGAAAAATGTATTTATAAAAGGATTAAGGAGACATTTCTTGCATTCAGCCTAATTATGATAGCCATTTACATGTACTGTTACCTACCTAATCAAGGTGTTGTCAGAAATTGCATTCTGACACCCTTTGGAAAAAGGGTACCTCGATTTGAACCTTAAATTACCTGCGTTCAGCCTCTAAGAGCAATGCACTTCCACACCTTGTGTTACAGAGACAGCGATATGCCCAAGTAGATGCTCTGCACTCAGTACAGTACAAAGTGCTGACATCGCATTGCTGCTAAGCTTGTTTGCACTACAGAAGACTGGGCAATGAAACATTTTCACTCTTTTCCTTAAGCAAGGAAGCTTAGTTTCATGCTGATCAACAGTGAGCAAGTGCAGAAGGCAAGAAATGGAATAAAAGAGTATATGAAGTTCTGATGAAGGTAAATCACAAATCTTGAATAATAATTTGTGTATTCCATTCACACAGTATAGATATGAATGCCAGAGCAACTCTGCTATAGGTCCAAAGTCACTGCATTTACAGCTTGTGCCCCAGAACGATGGCAATAAAGTTTTGTCCGCTCTGAATGATATGGTACAGGAAGTGGATAACACGGATGCTTTAAGAGCTAATATTGAGCCTTTAGGGTGTGAGAATGCAATTTCTAACAGTTCCTTGATTATTTACTCATTAGAAATACTATTCATCAGTGAGAAAACTGTGCTAATGGAGATTACAGAAATGGAATTGTTCACTCTTTCCTTCCCCTGTGATGCTCTGTTTGCACTCTGCTAAGCAGTGTGAAAATTCCAAATAAAAAAAAATATATAAAAATTTATATTCCACACACACAAAGCTACGAATATAAATGACACATGTCTTCAAACCCTGCACTCATTCCCTTTTTTTTAAACTCATTGCATTTACACTGTATGCTACACTAAGATTTGTGTAAGGGGTGGCATTTCTTCTTTTACTGCTGTTCAGAGTGCTTTAGCAAAGTGCACCTGTTCCATTGTAAAATGTACTACTGCTGGCATGCCAAATTAAATGTATCTGTACCTTAACCAGCAGACTCTCCGTCACTGCTTTGAAGCACCGCCTGTCCAAAGTGCACTTTGCCAAAATGCATGCAAATGAGGAACACAATAAAAGAAAAAAATGTTTGTCATAACAAATATTATGGAATAATAATAATGAGAGTACAGCATTGTGAAGTTTATTAAATCTGTGTGTGTTACAACCTGATCACATGCTTAGGATGTATGCCTTAACTCAGTCAGACAGCAGATTATCTGGATACGAACCCTCAAATCAGTGGAATAGCAATGAGCACTCAGCCTTGCTTCTTATACTTCTTTGCCACCAACACGGGCTTAGAGAAGTATTCAGAAAATGTGCATACCATACCGAACAGCTCTGACTTAGAAGAGCATTAAATTACAGATCCAGCACCAGAAAGATCAAACTATGTTCCCTCCTCATTTGCTTGAACATGTCTAGATGAATGTGATATTGACAACATATTTAGGCTAGTAATAGCCCACACTATATTAATGTCAGGTTGCCAACACTGCCAGCTATTTCTTCTCTTTATTTTCTGAGCATTGTCCCCTCCACTCAGCTTAACTACAGAAATGTAATATCATGGGTCTTTATTTTCATCTTTGTTTCAATGTGTATTATAGCTGATCAATATTTTAGAAAGATTTTTAAGCAGAGGATGCACAGTGTGCTATTAGTACAAGAATATCCGGCTGTTCTCATAGCTCTCAAGGTGTTTCCACTTTTTATTTTAAGTCTACTCTGCATGACAGACACACTTCAGAGAGAAGAGTCTGTTCAGTATTGCTTGTTGCTGTTGTAGTCAGAGTAATCGTTAACACTTTCGAGCCATTAGCAGCTAACAATTGTCATTACTCCTTTGTGAAGTCCCAAAATATGTATGCAAGCAATTGTGTGGCTACTTATATAATGTTTACATCCCCTATACCATGTGATTTTTTATTATTTTTTTTTTTGGTATTCAAGAATGCTAATGATTTCACACCTCATTTGCATTGTCAGAGTGCTCAAAGGGCTGAATCTACATTATATAAAGGTAATGGTGTAGCTATGGAAGTGGAAGGAAGGGAGATTGATTGGATAGAGACAGACCATTACTGCTAGTTAACAGGACAAGATTTTTCTACAAATGTATGTTTGTCCTCTTCATAAACTGCTTACATTTTCATATGTGGAATATATTTTAATTTACAATAGAAAAAATAATTTTGATATGCATGCATTTTTTTTCATTCACTGTTGGTATACTGCTCATATTTCAGTTCTTGCTGTTCTTTCCAAGTTAGTCAATAAATTATATGGTTATATCACTGTATTGTGTTACCATTTGCTCTTGGAATTGCACCAGTTACTGCAGACAACTGCATTGTGTTTAGGATCAATTTAAATGGGTTCTTCATGTGTATCTAACAGAGATGTTAGGCTTCTCAGATGTCCCATGGTAACCTCCACAATAGTGGAGAGACCAAAGGAAACTGGGCAATTTGACTTTGAATTTTTGCCTAGTTTTTGATAATCCTGCCATCCAGTAGTCAGTTACACAATTACTGTCCTTATTGCAGAATCGTTAACAGAATGGGTGCAATGCTAATGTTTTGCAATGTTTCTTTTTTTAGAGAGTGGGGGGGTTCCCTTAGCTTGTGTGTAGTCCAAAATAAGAATTATGTGTTCAGTTGTTCTTTGTTGAGCTTGTGCAGCTCCCTTAACGATAATGATTTCTATATGTGCTATAAATGTGTTTTGTGTTTTTTTCTGTTTTATGTCATGCAGGATTAAAGCACCCAGACCATCTGTTTCACACAAGCTACCATGCGGTGATGCAGAGATGAGGTCATCATCGAAGCCTTACTCTGCCATGGATCTTTCCTGCTTGACAGAGGCAGAGGTGACATGTCTGCCAGAAAAAAAACATGGCAGCAGGTTGGGAAGCCATGCCAGAAATAACACTCAGGTGCAGGTACCATGCCAGTGATATGATTCCAGCAGTAAACAGGAAGCCAGTGGTGGTAGCATGAGAAGAGATGGGTATGGGGGTAGGTCCTGCTACAGAACCACCACTGACTAAAAATGAGCATTTCTTGTCCACTGTCAGAGATCCGGACAGCTCAGCAGAGGGTTTGCAAAGATTCTTTGATGTTGATGCTGATGTGGACAGCAGGCCAAGTGTGTCCCAAGAAGAAAATCCAGGCATGCTATATATAAGGCATTTACTGCCATTCACAACATCTGCATGTATAACTACCTGTACATCTGTAATTACTGAGATGTATGCCTTAGAAGAGAAAAGAGTCCAACAAAGATTGTGTTCGGACAGCTGGTCAGTCTGCCAGATTCTGAGATATTTCTTAAGGGGAAGATAGACAGAGCATTATTCTCCTGTCCTTATTCTGATGCTTATTAGCCTTTTTTGACTGCCTTCCCATTTTTTCCAGAGACATCAGAATTACCATATGAAACGTGCATGTGGTATGCACAAACTTTCTTTGATTAGTAATAACTATTACTTACGTGTAAGTCTGAGGAGACAGACTAAAAGTATGGTGTTGTATTCTTTTAACATCTGAAATAGTTTAACATGAGTATTTAGAACACAGTTTGCATCATTATCACTCTTGTGTTTCTTTCTTTTGGCTATTTTTTGCTTATTATCACAGGTGATTCTGACAGTGGCAATGCAGAACTCATGCAACCTGATGTCAGAGTATTAGTAGCCTCTGATGATGGTGATGGTGATATAAAGGCACAGTCAGGGGGTGCATAAGTTCATTTTGACACTAAAGTTGTGGCTCCTACATCCACTCACCTAATTTCGGACACAGTCAGTATGCCTCTGCATACCCTTTCCACTGAGCCCTCAGATATAGGACAGGTTAAGGGTGACACTGTGGATCTGGGTAGTGTGGTCACTTCATTTGCAGAGCTGGTTGAGTCTGACATAGCCATCATGAGGGCATAGTACCACACAGGAGGGCTGCTATAGGTATTTAGAGGAATTCTACTATCCACTCTTGTTTCAATGCTGGTGTGTCATTATGTGCCACCAGATGTATGTCCAGGGATGTCATGGAGGCACAGGCATTTTCCACCACAGCCTTGGTTCAGATTGTGTGAATCCTAAATGTGGTGCATTTTGATGTGAATGACTGCCTCAGCTGTGTTATTGACTCACTGGATATGATGAGTGACACACTGGATCGGGCAATATCCATGATGGAACATCCAGTGGGGGAGGGCTGGCATCAGTGTGTCCTTAGAGCTGCAATATCTTCTGGTATTAGCCATCATGGCTGTGCCAGATCCTTCTCCAGTATTCACACCACTCCCACTGCTCTATCAGTGATTGAGGTATCCGCACCCAGACATAGTAGGCCATGGGGACATGATCCTGGACATAGTCATGAATAGAGCTCATACAGCAGGCATTGCTCACATTCAGGTATCACCTCCCTTCTGAACCAGGGATGTGGAAGTGGCATTGCGTCTTCTGGCATTGGCAGTTTGCATGGTCAGGAGCGACAGCACTGCACTGACAACTTTACCATGTCTGTCTAACATGGCAGGACATACCGCTAGCACAGAGCTTGATGCAGACACACATACACACATTTCACAAAAACTGACCATACCAACCTCATACATGCAAGCTAGGAAAACCCTAATGTTGACTGGGCTGCATCTCCTGTTAGTGGCCCTGAGATGTTTCCTACATTATGGAATGTTCTGCATTTCTTAGTCACACACAGTCACTACTTTGGTGTCAGCCTTGGCCTACTGCTCCCTCATGCAAATGATGATGACTGTGCCATGCCCTTTGTTTATTTGGGTTTGACTTTTGCAAATATGTCTGATGCACAGAGTGCAGAGCTAAGAGAGTCTTTCTCACTATGTTGACTTTGCATATTTATTTTTATTACATAAGAAGAGTTTGGATGTTTTTGTAGTTACGTATTTTGAAAGGCTTTTTTCAGTTAGTATTGTAAGTAGAAGCATAGCTGACTCATCCAAACACCTTGGCTATTCAGGTGAAGAACAAAAAAAAAAAGCACTTTATCTGTATTTAGATATTCAGATTGATCCATGCCTATTGCTACACCAACCAGGTGGCCAGATGGACACCATGCCCCCTCTCTCCTGTCCAGCCATTCATGTCCCATTTCTGTGCCCCGACCCTGCTCCTTTTTATTAAAAATATAAAGAAAGAAAGAATTTCTTCTTACAAACTGTATCAAACTGCTTGCTGCAAATGTAGTAAACAGCTACTACAGTTTATACCCTACCTACATGGGTCCATATTACATAATTGAAATGTAATTTAATTGAACGGCACTTACATCGAAAATGACATTTATCAAATTTCCTCGCTAATTATATATACCAACTTTGAGATCGCACCACAGTGAGGAAAGGGCAAGTTTTCTGATCTTCACTGTACCGCAATCTCACTATAAACAGCTCAATGAACAGTATTTTGATGTAAAATCCCATTCGATTAAACTACTTTTCGATAATGTAATATAGACCTGTCTACACTGACAGTTACAGTGCCAGATTTTAGTTAAACAAAAAAACAAGATTTTTTTCTAAGTTTTAAAATGTAGCAAACTGTTTGCAACAATGTAGCAAGCAGTTGTTATAGTTTACACCACACAGGGAGTGCTACAACACTCAGGTTTGACTGCAAATGCAATACTGGCATTCAAAAGCTGGTATTGCATTAGGTATGAAGATCATCTGAACATGCCCTCCTGAACACTGCACCTGGGTCAGTTACCCTTCTTGTCCTGCCATAGCTACACTACTGATTGTAGGTCATGCATTCAAATCACTGACATTGCATTTCTGCTTATTGCTCTACTTGTGAAACTGTTGATCTAATTGTCTTGTTGATTCTTTCGTATAAAGGGGTAAGTGACCAGCATTATGCCAGTCATTGTGTACCATGCATAGCTGTGTATGGCAGATATCATTCCTATAAGCCAAGAATGCCATTGGAGAACACCTCACACAGGTTCCGACTGAGCACATTATGGCTAACAGTATGCAGGTATATCATTTACATTTATCTTCTTATATATTTGTTCACATAATACAGACTCCACATTTACCTTGCCATTACTCAGTTATGAGTCATGTGATTTGGGGCTGTCTCTGTCTGATGCTATCCCTACACAGCCATTACATGAAGAATTAAAGTCTGTGGACATTGGCTGGCATCAGTTTTAATATTTGTAGGTGCTTAGGTTGTTATGTGTATTCTTTTGGTGATGTGTGTGTGTGCTATCATTTGCCTCTTAGCTGGTGAGTGTGTGTGCTAGCCTTTGAGACTTAGGTGGTGAGCATGTGTAATATCCTTTACCTCTTAGCCAGGGCAAGGGCATATTGTCCATGCCTAAGTCTACTGGATCCCTATGAAGCTGATGGTTCTTCCTCAGTATCCCTGTCCTTATGTGCTGGAAATGCTAGCCTTGCTTGTGGTCTAGAAATGTGTGGTTCTGGCTCTTGCTGTCCCTGTTGCAGCTCTTTCCTCAAGATAATATTGTGCTACATGGCACAGACTATGAGAATTGCTGTATAGGTACCTGGATTATACTGCAGGGCACCCCTGATGTGTACAATGAAGTTGTGACCTCAGCATTATTGCTTTCTTCTTCAGTGGGTGTGTGTGTGTGCATTTATGATGACTGTCATGAGCCTCAGCTTCAGTGCATAACCTGATTATGTGGAACATCACTCCTAGCAAACCTTGTGTAAAGTTGTGAGGTGTGCTGTATGTGTAAATTATGGTAATTGCCTGGGTTGTCTGCACACACACACTGAGGATGATCAATCCGGCATTACAGAAAACCTGGCAGTTGACTGAGTGGAACCTCTTCCTATTGATGTATGTCCTTCCCTGACCACCAGCTGGGGTTTTATTTTTATGTGAGTACAGTCTGAGGCCCCCCAAAAATTTCAGGGAAGTGTGCTTCAGCATAAGATTCTTGCATTGTTCTTGCTCCATCTTCAGGTGTGCATGAAAAATAAATGGACTCGTTTGCATGTTCTAGCACAGCATTAAGACACTGGTACAATATTCTAGAGGCTTAAGCTTGTGACACCTCTAGTATATCCCTGTGGGTCTCTGCAGTGGACCAGTAGCTAACATCTTTAATTCTACATATGCCTTAGTTTCCACTTGTATACATTCTCCCTGATTGGGTCTGAAGTTGGGGCGGCAGAGGTTGCATAGTTCCTGTAATGTTTTCCAATCAACCCTGTATCAGTCTACTATTTCAATAGAATGCAGTCCCTGATATGTTAAAGGGGATCTGAACACACTTCTCCTTGGATGAGGTATATCAGTAGCAGCAGCATGGATTTGAGCCTGTTGCACATACACATGCAAGAGACCAGCAACTGAAGTGTCTAACATTACTTTCTTTGATAAGTGTGATGGTGGTTGTATGCCAGCAGGTTTTGGAGTTCATGACAAAGAGCTACCTAAGCTCTACACTATTACTGTATAGCTTCCTGAACAGAGCAGCCATCTTGGATTGGTTACTCAACATGTAATTAAGCTGTTTGTGCTTTCATTAGCATATTCTGATGTTTGCATTTGTTTGTCGGTTCTACATGATGTGTAGAGCTGGTTAATTAATACAAAATAGTGCTCTGTCACTGAATGTTCTCAAGTGATAAAACTGGTATTTAACAGGAGTTCCTACCTTGCATTTGAATGAAAACACATCATATTGTGTTTTAAATTATGCACTGTTTTCTCAGTTTAAAGTATGTTGTCTGTTGATGTACATCAGATTATTTGATTTTGTCATACACAACAATTTGTGACATCAGAGATAAAAAATATAATTTGTGAAGTAGTGAGAGTAAAGTGGTAGCAGTGCTTGTTTACATGGTAGAATACTCATTTTAATCTGTAATTTTCTAGTTGCCATGTTTCCATGAAAACTTGAGTATTACTACTTTTAAGTTGTAGGTAACTGCCAGCTGTAAGAATGGTAATGCAAAGAGCATTGGTGTTAATGACTGCATTCTTGTTATAATATACAGATTTCTTTCCGCGACTTTTAAGCAGTACCTTTACAGAAATGAAATGCTTGCAGTTGAAAAGAATTATAAGCACCCCCACTCCCTTTTTTTAAACTAACTTTTCCCTTTTGAGTTAAACATTGGTCCTATAGTAAATAACAGACATGTCACACTTGAATCACAACAGGTCAAGGTCAAATATGTGATACACATTTCCTAGACTAGGTGACAGTAGAAGTGAGTTTATGCAAGGTCTGTCATGAGAGCTGGGTAATGAGTCAGTCCAATTTTGTGACCTACTTCATGCAGGTAATGAGAATCTGTGAGAATGCGATTGGGACCTCGAATGAGAAGTTCTGCTACATGTAAATGACTTGGTCTGCATAAAATTTGTTCTTCTTGTTCCCCATGACTAATTACAGTATTTTCTTGAAAAACACTTGTAGTGTCATGTGATCTGTCCCCATGTATCTAGACAGTACCCCATCCTCTTCCACTTCCAAGACTGACTCCTACTTGAGTCTAAGTCCTACCTAGTGTACAAATGGATGTGGCACACAGATGCTTGGTGTGCCACTATACCACACAGCAGTGTGATCATGGCATTCTCCCCAAGCTATGGCATTTTAAAGTACTGCTAGAAATCCTCACATATATAATGGAGGATTCTATTTCCACCTGGCTCTCTGTGCTACTTTTCTGAACCCTAACAATGTCATGGCACATTTGCTGCTGGGCAGCCAATGCTTTATGTGTTTCCTGGGGTGGCTATAACAAATTCTTGTGCCTGGTGCCCCTTTGTAAAGGTATTAATGTGAACACTGTTACCTTCTGAATGCCTGTCATCATCCTGTAAATGTTTATTTGTGGTTTTATATACTGGACTAGAAGTGCATGGTTTTCCTCTTGTACAAGTGTGAGTGTAATGTCAGCATGTGCTTGACTTTGTGATGCATGTTGTGGGATGTGAGATCCTGCCTTACACATGGGGACTGTGTGCCACTTTCCTCAGGCTGCCTCATAAACATAACTGTGTTATGATCCTCATCAACTTCAACAGCCATTCTGCTCCTGTTATCCTCCAGATTTATTGATATAGTGGAATTGTTTGTTTCAGTTGCTGACTCTGTAAAAAATTAGTTGTAAACATTACCAATAAATAAATAGCATACACTACTGTATGATTGTTAAGGGACAGCCACAGTGGTGCAGCGGTTAGCGTTGCCACCTCACGACAAGAGGTTTTCTGGTTCGATTCTCGGCTGGGGTGCCTTCTGTGCGGAGTCTGCATATCCTCCTTGTGGCTGCATGGGTATTCTCCGGGTGCTCTGGTTTCCTCCCAAAAACATGCAGTAGGTGGATTGGACACTCTAAATTGGCTCTAGGTGTGAGTGTGTGCCTTCTGTGAAAGGTTGGGAGCCAGGCTGGCAACTTGACACTGTAAAACTCCACTGCCAATAATAAGCAGACAGATGATCCACTGTGGTGACCCCTAACCAGGAAAAGCCGAAAGAAGAAGAAGAACTGTATGATTGTTAAGAACTTCTGGAGGGCAGTTAACTTGCAAGCTGCCTTCATTGCCATTCTGTGTACATGTGAAAGGCCCACCTGTTCATAGTAATTGTTATATGTTAATGTAATCATGTCATGGCAGCATTTAGTTCTCTATATAAATAGTTAATACTGTTTTAAACCAATCTTCCTAAGCAGATTACTATTGCTACTACATACAATAGTAATAGTTATTGTCCCCACACCACCTATAATTATTCCAGTGTCCTCATTGTCTGTGTCAAAGTTATCCTCATGGATGGAGAGGAGGTATTCCTCATCTAGTGTTACTGGGATAGTTGTCGGTGGCTCTCCAAATACTTGTATGGGCAATTGCATTCTGCCTTGCCTTGCTTCTAGCATGTTCTATCATATCATTTGCCCTCTTCTTGCACTGTATTAATGATCATTTTCTGACACCCACTGCATTAATGTCCAGGACAACTTTATTCCAGGCTTTTGTCCTCTCAACTTGTTTGGACCTCCGTTTACCAAATAGACACTTCCCATTTGTTCCAAGGGCTGCCATAAGGACACTATTTTCATAATAGCTGGAGTTGTCCTTTCTCTGTCTTATTCCCATGTTTTTCATCATTACTGCACAGTCATACACTCATAAAAAAAGTTAAAACAAATCCCATAATTATATACACATGCAAAATGTTAGTTCAGCCAAGTAAAGTTGTGCTATACTAATGCCTGCAGTGTCATAATACATTCAGAACAATAAAGCGATCACTTTTTAAACAAATTTGTCCTTCTCTAGACCCTACCACTGTTTTGTATTGATAACACTGTAGTATGCTCAGCCAACAACACATCCTTAGTATTTCAGTACTTCACAATTAAAACACATATGTATTCACCATCACTAAACGCCACCAAAGTAAATTATTTTGTTAGTGATCACTAATCATCTCCCATTGCTGCTGTAATGATATTCCATTTTCCATGTACAAACAACAGGTTTACACTATGTGCTACACACCACAATAATATGCACATTATAGCAGTAAAACAGACATTTCTTCAAGGTAACTCACTAATTTTACATCATTTTGAAGTGTTTCATATTAAATTTCAATGTTTCTATTGCTTCTTTTTTTACTTAATGAACACTATGGTTTCCTAAATCATTTGCCACCTAACTCAAGTAATCACAAGCTAATATGGTGGTATTAAACTATTTCTTGCAACTTCAGATCCATTTCTGCATTTTGTTTGCAAATTAAGCCTGTTTGTTCTTAGTTCTATGAATATCAATAATACTACATTTGCACATAACTCGTTCTCACTTGCTGATGAACGCAGTCTCCAGTTCATGTGAATGCACTGCAGAAAGCAGTGCAATCAGCAGCAGTCCCCAGCACGGTCTGGAAACACATGGATATCCTCAAATATGCTCATATCTGAATATATTCAGAAAAAACAAAATGGAGTCATATGTATGACAGTTTGCACAACCAGGAAGTGTAATCTATACCCATTTAACATCATCTGCCACACCCTAATCACCTCAAACCACTCAACACTTAATAAATACTTTTTATTCTTTCCTATCTGCCCCTTTCCACTCTTAAATGAAAACATCAGGATGTCCAAACAAGGATATCACTTTATAAAACATTTTAAACCTCTTTATTTTTTAAAGTACTAATAATAAAAGCTGCACACTCCTCCACATGCCTTAAGCATTTCAAGCGTGAATGTGCATAGCTGTGGCTGTCCGCAATATCCGAATACACATGACATTATATGAAGCCTATGAATTTCACATAGTACTTCATATTTGCTTGCTCCTGACTTTAAGTACTTTAGGCTTTTACCCTAAGTGGGTGTGGTTTTCCTTATACAGCACGAATAACCTGCTCTTAGCTTATCTGCACATACAAGTAGTGGTACTCCTCCAGAATAACCATTACGTAGCTCTGACGTCCGGGGCTATGAATACCACCCTTTGTTTGGGTTAATCTGCCTGACCTTTGGAGTTAGTTTTCCTTCCTGTATCAGAATGCACATATATCTCATTTTGTGGATGATAGCTACAACTTGATCATTTTTCTTATTTCATTTCAGTTATTTTTCTCAAGTAGAAGAAAAAATGCTTTCTCAGTACTCTCTTTAGGTCATTAAATAGCTCATGTCATTCTCCTCAGTTTATAAGGAGATGAGATGCATGGCAAAGAGAGAGGTGGCGAATGCTAAGGATAAGGCATATGAAGAGTTGTATGAAAGGTTGGACACTAGGGAGGGAGAAAATGACCTGTACCAATTGGCTAGACAGAGAGACTGAACTAGTAAAGATGTGCAGCAGGTAAGGGTGATAAAGGATAATGAGGGAAACATACTCACTAGCGAGGAGAATGTGTTGAACAGATGGAAGGAGTACTTTGAGGGGCTGATGAATGAAGAGAATGAGAGAGAGAGAGAGAGAGAGAGAGAGAAGGCTGGATGATGTGGGGATAGTGAATCAGGAAGTGCAATGGATTAGCAAGGCAGAAGTAAGGATAGCTATGAAGAGGATGAAGAGTGGAAAGGCTGTTGGTCCAGATGACATACCTGTGGAAGCTTGGAAGTGTTTAGGAGAAATGGGAGTGGAATTTTTAACCAGATTGTTTAATGAAATCCTGGAAAGTGAGAGGATGCCTGAGGAGTGGAGAAAAAGTGTTTTGGTACTGATTTTAAGACTAAGGGTGATGCGCAGAGCTGTAGTAACTATAGAGGAATAAAACTGTTCAGTCACAGCATGAAATTATGAGAAAGAGTAGTGGAAGCTAGGTTAAGAAGGGAAGTGATGATTAGTGATCAGCAGTATGGTTTCATGCTGGGAAAGAGCACTACAGATGCAATGTTTGCACTGAGAGTGTTGATGGAGAAGTACAGAGAAGGTCAGGAGTTGCATTCTGTCTTTGTGCACTTAGAGAAAGCATATAACAGGGTGCCTAGAGAAGAGTTGTGGTATTGTATGAGGAAGTCGGGATTGGCAGAGAAGTATGTAAGAGTGGTACAGGATATGTACAAGGGTAGTGTGACAGTGGTGAGATTTGCAGTGGGAGTCACAGATGCATTTAAGGTGGAGGTGGGATTACATCAAGGACCATCTCTGAGCCCTTTCTTATTTGCACTGGTGATGGACAGGTTGAGAGACGAGATCAGACAGGAGTCCCCGTGGACTATGATGTTTGCAGATGACATTGTGATATGCAGTGAGAGTAGGGAACAGGTTGAGGAGATCCTGGAGAGGTGGAGATATGCTCTAGAGAGGAGAGGAATGAGGGTCAGCTGGACTAAGACAGAATATATGTGTGTGAATGAGAGGAAGGATAGAGGAATGGTGAGGATGCAGGGAGGAGAGTTGGTGAAGGTGGATTAGTTTAAATACTTGGGATGAACAGTTCAGAGTAATGGTGAGTGTGGAAGAGAGGTGAAGAAGTGAGTACAAGCAGGGTGGAGTGGGTGGAAAAGAGTGTCAGGAGTGATTTGTGACAGAAGAGTACCAGTAAGAGTGAAAGGGAAAGTCTACAAAAGGGTAGTGAGACCAGCTATGTTATATGGGTTGGAGACAGTGGCATTGACAAAAAGGCAGGAGTTGGATGTGGCAGAGTTAAAGATGTTAAGATTTGCACTGGGTGTGACTAGGATGGACAGGATTAGGAATAAGTATATTAGAGGGTCAGCCCAGATTGGACAGTTTGGAGACAAAGCCAGAGAGGTGAGATTGCATTGGTTTGGACATGTGCTGAGAAGGGATGCTGGGTATATTGGGAAAAGGATGCTAAGGATGAAGCTGCCAGGTAAGAGGAAAAGAGGAAGGCCTAAGATAAGGTTTATGGATGTGGTGAGAGAGGACATGCAGGTGGTTGGTGTGACAGAGCAAGATGCAGAGGACAGGAAGAAATGGAAACAGATGATCCGCTGTGGCGACCCCTAACCGGGAAAAGCCAAAAGAAGAAAAAGAAGAAAAGAAGATGTGTCAAATTCTGCATTATGGAATGGAATTAAGCATTTCTTGTAAAACCGATACTGTGACCTGAAAAGCAGGGGTTGTGGTGGAAAATTCAAAGACAGCATATAAGAGTATCTCTTATATGATCTGGCATGTAGTCAAGGTGTGGGTGAAATGTGAATTTCAAGAGTTATATGCTAGACATCACAAAGAGCAAAGATTGGTTAATATGGCTAAGTGAAGGTCAGGTGAGATTTGTAAGAGATAAGCACCATTCTTCTCATACACATATCATGATTCATGCTTTGCCACTGACACTATGAATGAGCAATGGGTATTTCATTCATCAGATGAGGGCAATGCAAGTGAAAGGATCCATTTGTTTTTCCTTGCTGCTGTGAAGAAAACACCACTGTCCCCACCTTGAGTCATTAATTAAGCAAATAGGTTGTTCAAGGAATTAGTAAGTAACACAGTTAGTACATTTATATGCTAAGTTTGTCCATCTTATGGTAAGTTTTCTTAGATGATACCAACTTTCAGTGTCCCTATGAATAGCACTGGCTCCCTCTCCAAATTCAGAAAGCATTAGTGAGTGGTAGGTAGAATTACTGGATGCCTTTCATGAGCTCAACTCATGCAGCATGTTCAATAGTACATTAATTTATATGACCACAGTGCAAATTCTAACTGTGCTTATTATTAAGAAGAACTTTGAAGAGCCTCTGACCACTTTTTAGAATATATGGAAATTGCTATAGATACCCCCACCGAGACTTACATGGATCCTCTTTACACTTTGGCACAATATTTATCATGTCTCACTGTGGACTAAACACTGTTATTCTGGTCTCCTTCGCTGAATATCCAGGATGTCAAACTGGAGAATATTTACTCCTTATTCGGGCTTCCTGCATTACATTCTCTTACTATGCATTGCTATTAGACTGACCTTGATGCCAATCAGAGAGACATAAGTGGCCCTCCTGGCCAATTACTTCTATCGCACTCCTTATCTAAACTATGGAATTCTGTCCCTCTCCCTCTGCACTACTCATGACCACTCTAATTTCAAATCTCTCCCCCATTCTAACCTTACCTCAAACTGAGACTGTTCGTGCTCCCTTTCCACCTAAATTACACTGTTGTCTCGTTCAAACCTCCCTTCAATCTCACCTACTACCACCTCTGATTACTAACATTATTGTTAGAACAAACACTAAACTTGTATTAGAACTTTATGACTTGTACTTTTAATTATATTATCTGTATTACTTTTGACTTTATCTATATTTTAACATTTGTGTTTTTTAAACATATACTCCCTGATTTTGTATTTGTATTTTAAATTGTATATTTATACTTTTGTATACTGTATATTCCATACTTTTCTTATGTTATATTCTGTTAACTGCTTTTGGAGCTTTTCTCCCCAGGCCTCCACTGAAAATGGGATCTGCTTAGCCCAGTGGACTTCCCCGGTCATCAAACTGTAAATAAATAAATAAATAAATATGTGTGCTTTTAAAGGGCAGTCACTACTAATATGTTACTATTGTTGTGCCAGACATTTTTAATGACAGTTTTGGATTATTTTATAGTAAAAACAAGATGCTTTGTGGTGTTTCAGGCATTCTGGTTGCTCCAGGCTTAACTGGTCTGCTGATGTAGTCCATCACCAGTATGAACATGAGTGGTTCTGAGTCCAAACACTGTTCGTACTTGCGTCATTGAGTCCTTTTAGATAACTTTCGCTATGCCTACCAATATTTCAGGAACTTTGAACCATTGCAGGACTAGCCACATCAGCTTTTGTGAGACCATGGCATATGCTTTTTCCAAATCTAGAAATGCCCATTTGGACACTTTCCTCCTCCTCTTCATCATCACAATCTTCTTCTTCTTTTCTACTATCTGTCTCACTGAAGATTTTGGGCCAGTTGTATTGCATCCCGATCTGATTTAATCTAAACTGCTAATCTTCCATCTTATTTTCTGCTATTTTGTGTATTCATTTATCAGTCATCCACTCCAGCACTTCATGCAGTGTGGCAGGTGTCCAATAAATCTGCACTGCATACAATTGTTCTCCAGTAATATGATATGTGCTTTTCCCTCCATAACATGATGAGAATCCTCAGGACCTAGTTCATCTCCAATAACCCTAATAACTTAATCATATCTGTCATTATTTTATTTGACCTTTCTGCATTTCTTGACTTCATTTCCTTAGTGCACTTTTATTCATTTAGTGAATTTTTTAATTGGGTAGAGCACTGGTAAATTCCAACCAATTTCACTCTCAGTCCAGGGTCAGTAATATGGCTATTCATACAGAAGTACATAAGGTATCAAAAATATGAAATGACAGTCAATAAAATGTAAAGAATGTGTGATGCTAAGACTACATAAGTATATAAAACAGTGAAGTCAAAGGATAAAATTACAATGCTATCAATATACATTTTACTACAAAGTTTGCTTTACACTTAGGAGGAAAGAAAAATGTGTATAAGCTTGGCGTATAGAAGTCTGAGGTTGGAGAACTAAAGCTATGGAGAAGAGTAGAGCAGACTTCGTACTTCCGATGGTCAGGGTCTCCTTTCTCTTTTATTGCAGGCTGTGCTTGTAGCAGTACAGATCCCCCTTGAACACTCTTTTCGTTTACTTTTGATGCCTTCTGGCCTGGTGAGCAGATGACTGCTCCTTATGAATGGTGACTACTATCGTTGTTATCTTTCTGTATTTGCCCTGCAGTCAGAAGAGCTGTTAATGTTCTCTGATGCCTTGTTCATTATCAAGGGGTGCTGGTTATGGCAGCACAATTACAGTGGTAAAGGGACAATAAATTTGTAAAAAGAAATTCTCCTCACAAAGGTCTATTAAAGTTATCTGTATTCAGTAAGTGAAGAGACACTATTCTTTTACCCAGGTGGAGATACAAACCGGATTTGGGAAAGTCTTGCACCTAATAGCCATAGTCCCCTATCTTACCCATGATATCATTATTGTGAAGGACTTCCCATATTTTAAAGACCTTTGTAAAGATAGGGAAGATGCTAATGCTAAAGTCAAGTATTCTCCAGATGAGCAGACACAGCTAAAGCATTTGTCATCATTTCCCCAGTTCACCAATTTAAAGTTATTAGATTTGCCTACCAGTGTACAGATACCCAGGGACAGGGGTCTATGAGGTCTTAGGTAATGGTAGAAAGCCCTGGAAAAAAACTACAGTATGGATTCATTTCTCAGAGGATGACGAGGTACTTTGCCGATGCACTACAACTTCAACAGAATTAACCAACAAAACATGATGCAGTGAGTATTCGATGATGATATAAGGGCTCAACAAAAAAAGATTAGGAAGGCATCCCAGAACAAGGCAGAGCAGGGAAATGACTCCAGAGAGAGAAACATGTTCCATATTTGGGGGAGACAAGAGAATGTTCTTTTGAACACTGGTTCACTTATTCAGAAATGCTCATTGCTTGGCAGCAACACCAAAGTTTGAGAGATTTTGCTTGCATTTGAAGCCATCTTTGGCAGGAAAAATTAATTTAAGTATTATTTTGCTTTTATGTTATCTGTTTTCATTGCATTCCCAAAGATTTCTGCTCTTTTTATTGCTTTGTGCACTTGCTTAGAGTTTTATGTTTCATTTTTCCACTGCTGTAAAGACTGCTATTTGGTGATTGTAGTACTTTATAAATACATTGGATCTGCTGTTTTCAGTGCTTTTTAGACTTCTGTTTTGTGGTTCCTTAACACGTGTGCCCCAAACCAATCATTTTACATTAAGAGGATCAAAATCTGCACTCTTGTAAAATGAAAGGGCTGTTTTCACCTATCTGAGCTTTGATTGTTAGTGGAAAGTTATTGTTTGTTTACCTGATTGGCCTGTGTCATACGTAGTTTAAAACTTGCTTTTTTCTGCTTTTATATAACCTTGTGTTTGCACGATGCTGCACTTTGTGCAGTTGCGGTTAGTGTTACCCTATATATACTCAATCACTAGAAGTTTGACTTTTCCCTATAAGAACTACCTCTGAAATTGTTCAAGGTCCAACACTACTCAAGAAGCAGCTGGTTTTCATGCTGAGCAGCACTGTCACATTTAGTTAGCTGCAGATTACATTATTACGGCATGCAGAACTATCGCTGCTCAAATAGTTACTGGTTTTCACTCTCAGCAGCATCGCCACATAGATTAGCTGTAGATTACATTACATAAGCAACTATCCCTTTTCCTGCTGCAAACACACACACACACATTTTATTCCCTTGTAAAGCACACATTAAGAACCTGCAACCATGGATAGGCACTTTTCTGCTATTTCTGTTTCCAGCTTGGTGGACATGGGCATCCTTAGGCAATGTAGCAATTGCCTTTTGTGCAATGACAACCACTTAATTCTGAAACAGTCAAATACAGTATGTGAGAGATGTAGTTGCATGTTGTCACTGGGGGGCAAGACTCTCACATACAGGTGCAAAAATGCTAAACATATTGTCAGGAACACACACAGCACACTCACCATACTTACTAAGGACCAGACACAGAGACCCATATATACAGAGGTGTTCACATGAAACTTACCCAAATCTCAAAGGCCTCCCAGACCCAGTCCTCAGAAACTCTGCATGCACACAAACAAAAGAATTCCCATCACAACTCATAAAGCCACATCTCATTGTGTCTCAGCTAGCAAGCCCATGAGGCAAAACACTTCACAACCCAATATCCTGGTCATAGGAGACTCCATTGTGAGACACACTGATGTCCCTTTCACCAGGTTGAATAAGGAGAAGGTTACAGTTAGTTGCCTGTCAGGGGCCAAGATTCACCAGATCATGCAAGCACTCTGGTCACTAAATGTCAAGTACCAGTATGACTCAGTCATAGTCCATGTGACTGTAAATGACCTGAGATGATCCTCCCTGGATATATGAAGAGAGATATGACCTACCTCTTAGAATATATGTCGTAGACAGGTATGAGCCTAGCACTGGGCAGCATTCTACCATCTCCAAGGATGATGCCACAATACCAACAGAAAATTATTGACTTTGATAATTAGTTTAGCTACTAGTGTCACTCCAATGGAATCCAATATTTGTCAGCCTAGGAGAACATGATTAACAGGCAATGCTGTTTTGCCAGGGATGGTCTTCACCTGTCTCCAGTAGGCTTTCAGATATTGCCCAAAACTGTATCCACCCCTGAAGAACCTTTTTAAGCATTGCTAAACAGATAAAACTTCCAACATAGCAAAATCTACTCATGCTAAGCTAAAGGTATTACTGCTCAGTGCTAGGAATCTCAACAAAAAACTACACTCACTGAAAGCACTCCTCACCAAGGAGAATGCTGACATATGTGTAATGTGCAATTACTGAGATATGGTTCAAAGCCATGGAAAGTATCCTGGAAGTGCAAGGTTATAATGCCTTTCACACATTCTGACCATCCACTGCACAAGAACAGACAATATGTGGAGGTGTATCCATCTACATAAAAGATAAGCACACATCTAGACTGGTCAAACAATGCAACACACTTGAGCTACTCCATGTCCAGCTAAGCATAGGGAAAATCCCTTATCATATCCTTGCTAGCTAAAGGTCCACCACCATGAAGCAGGAAACCATACCTGAATTTACTAGAATCACTTAGCATTCAGCCCAGCACCATACACATGAGTGATTTCAACTACCCCCCATTAAATGGGAAGCTTACAAGACCAATAACATGCAGGCTCAAAGATTTCTAGAATGTGTCAATGCTAACACACATGATCAGCTAGTCTACACTCCCACTAGGGGTACATATATCCTAGACCTGGTACTCACAGATATTGGCTAGTGTTGCACCCCTGTACCCCCCCCCCAAGTGTAATGTCCTAATGAGTTAGATAAGATCACAAAGGTGTCTTCCTTGAAATAAATGTAAAACTAGAACTCCCACCCAACTCCAAAACCTTTAAGAGCTTTTCTGAGGCAAAGTACTTAATTAATAGTATAGCTAATTTCTAAGCTACCCCGAACTCAGAAAACACAAAAGCCTATGCGGAGGAATACACAAAAGTCCTGTATGATCATATCAACAACTGCATAGAAAATCAGTACTAGACTGCAATAAGCCTAAGGCAAACCATAAAAACAAAGAAGCCCCATGGTATAAATAGGTTGTACAACAAAGTAGGTTCATAGGTTCATAGGTTCATAGGTTCATACTAGGCTATCTGCCCTAGGGCATTTATAAGCCTAGCCAGAGTGTGTGTGGCTTTCACCACCCCTTAGGATGAGAATACTATACCCATTAGTTTGCTGTGCCTCTGTCCAGCAGTAATACAGAGATGATTCCTGGGGTAAACTTACGATCTCCCATCCACTCGTCAAGATTTCTCTTGAACAGAGTCAGTGAGGGGCTCTGCCTCACATGGACTGGGATTCTGTTCCATAGTGTAGGGAGTCTCTGGGTGATGAATCAGTCCCTCCAGCACGTCCTATTTATATCCGTGTTGAGGTTTAAGTCTCTTGCTCTCGTGGCTCTGGTGGATTTGGATTTTTTGAGGTGGAGCATGTCCATTAATTCCGGGTTGGACATGGCCTTGTATGTCAGGCACAGATCACCTCTGAGCAGATGGTATGCGACTGAATAGAGCTGGAGTTTCTTCAGTCGGGCATCGTATGACATATGTTTGAGCCCCTTTATCCTTTTGGTGAGGAACTTTTGGGGTCTTTCCAACTGCTGCAGGTGTCGGGTAAGGTACATTCGAATGGGGCGTTGTACTCAATCATTGGTCTGATAAGTGAAGAGTACAGGGGTACAATGACCTCTCCTGATCTGGATGTGAATCCCTTCATGATCAGGTGGGCAATGTAGAAGGTCTTCCTAACCACTTTGGCAATGTGAGTGTCAAAGAGAGGTTACTGTCAACTTGGGTCCCCAGGTCCCTGATAACTTCTTCCGTGTTTAATGGATTACCACCTATGTGGTAATTAGGGGTTACCTTGTTTTTCCCAAAGGGTATGACTATACATTTTTTTGGCATTTAGCTTAAGGCCATGGCTCTGGCACCAGTTATCCATTTCTATGAGACCTTTCTGGAGGATGTCTGTGTCTGATGGAGTGTCAATTATGGTGCCCAGTTTGCAGTCATCTGCAAATTTTGTCAGCCACAATCCCCCTATGTTTGCCTGCACTTCAGAAAAATAAATGCCGAACAAGAGGGGGCCCAGGACTGAGCCCTGTGGGACACCACTCGTGCCCGGCTTAGAGTCTGACATGGCACCAGCAACTCTAACCCTGTGTGTTCTGTCCTTGAGCCAGTTTGCAACCCATCTTGTGACATATGGGTTTACATCTAAGCTGGTGAGCTTTCCTATGATGCCCGAGTGGGGTATTGTGTCGAACGCTTTTGCTAGGTCAAGGTAGGCTGTGTGAACTGCCTTACCCTCATCAATGGCCTTAGTGACTGTTTCGAAAAAGTCGACCAAGTTCAAGAGGCAGGATCTGCCCTTGACAAAGCCAAATTGGGTAGGATCCAGTGTCTGTAGGTCCCCAATGTCTTTATTTATGAGTTCCATTATGATCCTCTCCATAGCTTTGCAGACAAGGCTCGTCAAGCTTATGGGGTGGTAATTTCCAGGGTCCGTAGAAGCACCGCCTTTGTGGAGTGGGACCACAGTTGCCGTACGCCATTCTTTGGGTATGTATCCTGTAGTAAGGCTAAGATTAAACAGCAGCCTTATGTGTGGGTTTAGTTCCTCATTGAGTTCGTGTAGCACACAGCTGGGGACACCATCCAGTCCCATTGATGCTGTGTTTTTTGCTTTAGAGAGAGCAGCTCTCACCTGGGCATCTGAGATGTTTGGGAGGCTAGACTCTGGTGGGATAGATATTTTTCCTGTTGGGGGGGAAGGAGGGGAGAAATTTGCACTGAACCTGTCTGCCAGTATGTTGGCAATGTCTGTGGGTTCAGTGATTTTTTTATCATTTTGGACTAATTCTGAGCATATCTGGGAGTTTCCACCCAGGTTTCTAACATAGCTAAAGAAGGCTTTATGATTGTCTTTTGTGTCATTAGCGATTTTTCTCTCAAAGTTGGCCTTGGATGATTTTATGAGTGATCGTAGTTTTTTGCTAGTATTGATCAGAGATGCCTTCCCATTTAGGGATTTTGCTATGTCATGTAGTAGCTTTCTCCTCTTGTTGTAGAGTTTGTTTATGGCTGGAGTCCACCAGACCGGCGCCTGCCTTTGGTGGAAAGGTTCTTGATTTTATTAGGGATTGCTTGATCCATACATTCCTGGAGGTGCTCGTAGAAGGCATTTGTAAGGGTTTCAGCAGCGTGGGTTGTGGTTTCCACTGGCTCGGGGCCTTGAAGGATACCACTCCAGTCTTAAGAAGTGTGAAGTTTGCTTTTGAGAAGTTCTTCACTGTGGTCTTTTGCTGGGGTGGGGCGGGATGTGGATCTCCAGTGAGATTAATTTATGGTCTGATCTCACCAATGAGGGATATACTTCCGGTGTGGAGCATTTTGTCCCCATGTTTGTGATGATCAGGTCTAGTATATTTTCTCCTCTTGTGGGAATGGTGACTAGTTGTTCCATAGCATTTGAGTTTATGAACTCAAGGAACCTTTGGGCTAGGGTGTTGGGGCTTGAGTAATGTTCCCTGTCTATGTTTGGGTAGTTGAAGTCACCCAATATGATGGTGTTTGGAGAGACATTCATACTCTCCAGTGTCTTCAGGAAGGCTGTGTGGGTTTCCTGAGTTTGAGAAGGTGGTCTGTAGCATGTTACAAACTGTAGAAAATTCTGTCTAGAAGAGAGAAAGTGCACAACGCAGAGATGAGAGATCTAGGTACACAGATAGACAAGTAGCCTAAACGTTGACCACCATGTGTCCTAAGGGGTAGGGAAGTCCTATGTGTCACAGTTTATAAGTAAAGGCATGGCATTTAGATCCAAGGAAGTTATACATTTAGATCCAAGGAAGTTATAGTCCAAATGTACTCAGCCCTCATCAGACAGATAATTGAGTACAATGCACGTTTTGGCATGTACTTGATCAGACACTTAGAACAACTGGAGTGGCCTTGGAGGTTCCTTACAAAAAAAGTACAGGGTGGAAACCACATGTTCTGTGAGGATTGACTAAAAGCCATATCCCTTTACTCTGTCTCCTATTAACTATTAAGGGTCGATCATTGCTTAACCTATACGATCCGGCCCTGGTGGAACTGTTACATATTTGCAAGACAAACTGCATGAAGATTACCCAATCTAAAGATCTAAACCTGGGCTGTGACATGAACAAAATGTGCCGCAGAGAGACAGATATGTGTCTCAGAGACTACGCCTTCTCTGAAACAGGTATCCTATTCACTTAAAGCAGAGCCCTTCCTTGACCCCCTTCAAATACAGTTAGTATCAATGGAGATGGAATTGTAAATTTGCTCCTGGAGTGGTGCTCATGTCCCTTATGGACAGGGACAGTCTTTAAAATACATAAAGACATAAGCACAAACCTAAGCCATCCTCTAGCTCTTAGGGATAGAAAATCGGGTAAAATCTGGGTAATAATGGATAGGCTTGTAAGGGCTCTTGAACTGTCAGCCTAGTAATTGCCTATGAACCTATGAAACAAGTTATCTTTCCTTGGAGAGGAGTGTGGTACTGTGGTCCTTATGTCTGCCTTAGTGATAGAGGAGGCAAAGACTTCTACCTTCTGATGTACATAAGAAGAGTAGGATGCCATTTTGTTTGACCTTCAAATAGGTCAGCTAAACTTCAAGAATGCCCAGCTAGAGGATGGAACTCTGAGCCCTTCTAGAGAAATCATATCTAGGATGGTTTTGGAAGACTCCCTATTTTGAGCTGCAAAATGCCCTGGTATATAGAGTAGCAAAAGGAACAAATAAAATTACATGGCAGTAAATTGGTGCCTAAGCCATTCAGACATATAGCCATGAAAATGGTCCACAAACATGTTTTGTGGCTATTAGGCATGGATAGAAACATAGTCCTGGTTAGGCCTTTTTAGCAAAATATCCTGATGGAAATAGAAAATGATTGCACCAGTTGACCAGAGTTTCAGAAAACAGCTTCTAACCTGGCCTTCAGAAACCTATTAGTACCAGTGCTCATAATCAAATTTACCTTTGAATGAATTTCTGTAGACATCACATGTCCTTTAGTCATCAAAAGGCAACAACATATTTTGGTAGTACTAGAGTATGCTACATTTCCTGAGGTCATTTCCTTTAGGAAAACTAACTCCAAAGCTATATCAAAGGAACTTATGTTGCTACTTTCATGGGAAAATATTCCAAATGAAATCCCAACAGACAAAGACATACATTTTATGTCAAAAATTATTCAACATCTTTGTCAGAGTTTTAAGTAAAACAATTGAACACATCAATTTAGCATCTTCAGACAATAGTCTTATCAAACATTTCAACAGAACCATGAAATAAGTATTGAGAAAACTCATAATAAAAAATGGGGGGAGGGGTGGGGGGACTAGGATTAACTTTCATAGTTTCTAATGTTTTCAATCCTGGAGGTTCCTCATGCTGCTACTGTGTTTAGCTCCTTTGACTTGTTAATGATAGATGCCTCAAATGAATAATATTTATGGGAAAAAGAGGAAATTCATGTATAAGTGTTTTAGGGCATTGCACTGGCTTGTGGGAGAGAAAGAGTAAATGTAATAGGGCCATTAATGCTGGAACACACAGATAGAGCATATGACAGCTAACAAGGAGTTTGCAGTAGGAATATCAAGAATAAGGGGTTTTAAGTAGGAGACCAAGTTTTAGTTCTGTTCCCTTTGACAGAAAATAATTTCCTGGACAATTTCCAAAAACCCTAAGATATCAAGAGAATAAGCATAGAGGACAACAAAATAAGACAGGTAGGGAAGAGAAATACAGAACAAATTTGTTACATAAATTTCTTAAAACTTTGGAGAGGGGTGCCAGTGAGGGTGATAAATGATATCTGAGGTCAAGAACAGGAAATAAGATGTTATCCACACCTAAAGTAATAGTGGACCACATATTTCAAAACCTCAGAGGCAAAAATACAAGAGTTCCTCCTAAGAAAAATAATAAGCATTTTTCTGAATGACCTGGTAGAATTGTTTTCAAATGCCATATAGAAACAATCTCTGAATTTAGAAGTCAGTATAAAACCATATATGATGCCTGAAGCCCAAACATAAGTAGTCTAAGAGCAGCTACAAAAATGTTAAGAATGGGATAATCGAAGAATCAAGTAGATTTTGGAAAAGTCCTATCATAACGGTCCCAAAATTTAGATGGCAAAATCCAATGTTGTAATTACTTCCAGAGACATAAGAGTATCTCTAAGTTTGACAGCTACTCCTTGTCTGACATAGATGAATTAGGTTGATGGATACTGACTAGGCATGTGGTTAAGGAAACCATTGAAGAACCTAGTCCAGTTTCCAAAATTGCCCAAAGCACTGTCTGGCTAAGTGACTTATTCAGAGTCACACAGTAGTCAAATGTAGGCTGAGATAAGCAAACCCTGGACTACAGGAAGCAACATGTTAACTGCTCACAGAATCAGTCCTACATGCTAATTGCCAGACTAAAACCTGGAACCATGTGAACCAAACCCTGGACCTTTTAACTTATAGGCAAGAAAGCTAAACAACACACCAACAATTGACAAAGCAACTAGGAAAAAACAACATCTATCCTCACAATGGAACTTATGAAGGATGACTGAAAAATTCCCTTATCCAGTAGGTGTGTGTGTGTGTGTGTGTGTAAATGATGCATACATATATATGTATATTATATACATGCACACACACACATACACACACACACACACACACACACACACACACACACACACACACACACACACACACCCACAGACACACACACACACACACACACACACACACACACACACACACACACACACACACACACATATATATATATATATATATATATATATATATATATATATATATATATATATATATATATATATATATATATATATATATAGAGAGAGAGAGATGTAGATCATATATATATATATATATATATATATATATATATATATATATATATATAGATAGATATAGATATATACATAACTCACATCTATATTAATTTGTCAACACTTTTTGTACATCATCGTATATCAGGGAAAGTTGGCCTGTACTCCTGGTGCATCTTCATACCATCATCCTCTTCCCTCAAGAAACAGGGAAAATGCAAAATATAATGAGGGAGAAAAGGTCCAAAATCAGGTACAGATTTTAAATATTGTTTTTATAATCTAGAGAAAGTTCATGGAATAGCAGGTTTTACATTAGCACACATTTTCTGAGTGATATGAAATTTGAACTCAAATGTTTGTTGTTATTAATTGACTTCAGTTATCAATGGTTTGTCAGAAAAAAATACAAATTTTATGAGGGCCAGACCAAAAATATGAGATAAAAGTCTGGACACTCTGTAAAATTCTAGACAGTTGAGAGGTGTGTGTACCACCACAATTTAATCTGCACTTTTCAGATATAATCAGAGCTTGCAAATTCTCCTCAACCTATCATATTTGCATTACTCAGTTTGTTTTTCTTTCTGCTTTTCCCGGTTAGGGATCGCCACAGTGGAACTCCAGTCCACTAATGATTGGCAGTTGATTTTTATGGTGCAGAGGTGCCAGCCCAATGCCCAACCTTCAATGAAAGCATGCCCATTCACGCATGTATTTCGAATGCCACTCGACTACGGGGAGGACATGCAGTCTCCACACAGAAGGCATGCCTGACGAGAAACGAACGGGAGAACCTCTTGCTGTGAGGCGACAATGCTACTGCTGCACCACTGTGGCTAAAATTCCACAGACTCCACATTCAAAATCATTAATGTATACACCACCCAAAGCACTCTAGTCAACCTGAAAAAACATGAAACCAAATCTGAAAGAAAATAAAGGAGAGTAAAAACAGAAATAAAACACAGAATGTATTTCCCATTCACTTTTTTCTTTATTTGTTAACCAGGTGAGCCCACTGGAAACAAAATTCATTTTCTCACACAGCCTGTGAGTTCTGTCTAGTTAAATGACTTTCTTAAATTTACATAGTAGGCAAATGAAGGCTGAAAGAATCCAACCCTGGACTACGGCAAGTAGTTAAGTGTCCATGTCCCTTATTCCTCACAGTGTCCCCAAATCATTTCAGTGTAACAAAAACAAAAACAAAAAAAAAAGGAATTTCAGACACTGAACACAAACACAACACCTGTACAACCCCCCCAAAAAGACAACAGTGCCATCCTAAACTTTTCCCCAATAAATGAATTTTAAGACTAAAATGAAATAGCTAGAAGAATAAAATATAAAATAAAATACTGGCATTAACTCACCAATAAGAGAACAACATTTCTGACAAAAATAATCAAGTTCTCTCTGCATAACTTAACAGTAAACTAATTCAAAATGAAACAATATAACTATAAAACTAACAAATTGTAAGATAATCCCCAATAAAGTATTGTGGTGCAGTAAGAAACGGAAGTAGACAAAAAAAGAAAAAAAACACGAAAAGTACCTAAAGTTCTCTCCAAGTATAAACTTAGACAACTAACACATGCCACTGAACTGAAGTCATTTGAAAATAATACTAATAACTTCAATGTAACAACAAAAAACCACACAGACAAAACAAGCTAAATGGAAAACTGTGAGGATCTGGTTCCTGTGATATGTGACATATCTCAGGGTCTATATCACATAGTCAAAGTCTTATAACTTTGAACACGTAATGTTCGAACCATTATGTTCGAAGTTACAAAACTTCGACTATGGATAAAAAAAAAAAAAAAAACAACGGAAAACAAAATAAACTGTTTTAACCCCACACACCCCCGCTACTTAAATATGCCAACTCCAAGATTGCACCCCATTGAACAAAATAGAAACCTCAGCTTATGGAGATGTCCATTGAAACGCTATTATAAATTTGAACTTATGGTCTCGGTCATATGAGGTTCGAACTTGTAAAAGTTCGACTGCATGATAGGAACCCCATATCTCATACTGTAGGACTGGGGAACTTGATTTATGACTTATGGATTCACCACTTGTCTTGAAACTCTTAATATTTTATCTAGTCTAGTTGACTATTTCTCACCCCTCTGTGCATTCAGCAAGATGACAGGCAGAACCAGATAGGTGTAGCAGTTTCCTCAGCTGTTCACAGTAGCTGTGTTTATTTGCATGCATCCCTAATGAAGGTGGGTATGAATGAAATCAAACCACCAAGTACAGTTAGTGGCTCTGCCACAGCTCATGACCTTACTCCTGTGTGCCACATGCTGAGCTTCCTTTTCCTGTATGAAGGCATCAGGCAGTTTACAGATGTCATGTGGAAGACAGCAAAAATGCCATTTTGGACTATACCTACCATACATACATTGTACTACTGCATGGGCATTGTTGCTCTATGCCATATGCCACTCACATCTTGCTGTTTGTATAGCTAGATGAATTGGTATCTATACTGAAAATTAACACGACAAAGATCTCATAGTGTAAATAATCACAAACACTCTCCTTCAGTGTCCTTCATTCATCTGCACTTATATGCTGTTTTCTGCAGAGCAGGCTCAGATATCTCTCTAAGCTATTTCTGGCTTTTCTTACTTTTTTGAACTACTTATAACCAGCTATATTTAAGCCAGTGTTTGGGGAACAGATGGAGTACAATGCAATGGTGAACCCTCTTGGTGTTGGTGGAGGTGTAAACTGCATACTGTGGCTCTTCAAATGTGATCCAGTCCATTGTATACCGTGAGGTCACCAAAGAGTGATGAATAGCCCATTGTCCCTATTAGCATGTCATCTTATGCATATATGTGGGTAGATATCCCTTCTAGTGACCCTTCATGTCATTTCCACACACTCGGGCTGATTTTTTTTTTTAACCCAGAATTTCCTATAAACATGCTAAGATTGCTTTTATTACTTAGACTTCTTTTATAATCCAGATTTCTCTAAACACATGCATTAATAACTGCGCATGTACACAATTGCCACCCTCACTTCCCCAAAACATGTAAGATAGTAGTTTTCCTTCTCCTGCTTTGCCAAGGAACTTTAAACTGCCTTGAAACTGTGGCCACTATTTGCATTCAGTGAACTGTAAGTTCACATCTATATTATATATAAAGACAGGGATTACCTGTGTGTGTGATTTTATGTAGATAAAATGCACATATATCTTCTAAGACATTCAGCCTGATATTATAAGACACTCTTCATGTTTTATTCAGGGCATGCACATTAATCAAATCACTTAAAATAATCACATGGTGATATATAGTATTAACTATATTAAGGTACAAATCTGTTGCAGGGAGGCTCACAATGAAAACCCTTCTCAATTATAATTACAAAGCTGAATTCCTGGACTTATAATGTAAGCTGGATTTCCTGCCACTACTAAATGCAATCAAAATTCATCATGTGTATATTAAGCAAGTGTCTGAATAATGAGTTTTAATCAAGTCTGTCTTCTGAGACAGTTTGCAGTTCATGGAGCAGTAGCAACGCAGTCAGCCTTAGCATTAAAATCTGATTACAATAGCTCATGCTGGTTGTGAATGTTCATTATTATCTAAATGAAGACTATAAAAGAGGAATGAATAAAGGATGGAAAGATAGAGAAAAGCATGGTTCAAAATGACGTGAAGCAATTCTTGTGCTAAAAAAATAACCAGGACTGCCTGCAGATATAAAGTGTAATTTTCTTGTTTCATATCAAAACCTCATAGTCAGTCAAATAGTGTACAGTCTTTTATACCCCAAGGAGTTTATTGAAGATTTCAAGAACTACAAGCCTTATTTTAATAAATGTTTTGTTTTATGTGTGTGTGTGCGGGGGGGGGGGGTGCATCTGTTGAACAGTGGATATTAGTCTCATTGATATCCTAAACAATATACACATTAAACAGGGTTAGCTAAAGAGTGGTCATATATCACATGACCAAACATTTCAATAAAAATGTAGGAATAAAAAATGAATAATGAAACACTGTGGTAATGATTTCTGGTCCCATAGTAGAAAGTAATAACTGCTAAGCAGATTGCATTCACACTGAGAAACAAATGATATGAATCATGTATTTTGTATATAATGGAGAATATATTTTTGTTTTCATAGTCTCAAAACAATTTTAATGAAACAATAAGAATATCATTTGTCTTGTGATGCCTGGAGCCATACCTTGTGAAATTAATGGAAACTACACTTTGTACTTCTATGCCTAACTACTACTGCCAGGCTTCTAATAAAAGACAAAAGGTTTAATATTATGCACATACTTGTACACATTTATGCATGTGTGCATATGTGTAGTATAATAAACAGTTGTACAAATATTCAAATATAAGTACATAAGACATAGACAAACACAAGATAGGGCATTTCTTTGGAATTCCAAAGATACACAAGGATGGGCATTGTCCCCCTTACAGGCCTATAGTTTCCTCACCAGCATCAAAGTTAGAGCCATGTTCTAAGTTTATAGACAGAACTCTACTTGAGATAGTGCAGAAGACAGAATCCTTTATCATGGATTCTTTTTGATTTTTTAAGCAAAATCAATAAAATTAATGTTGAAGCTGGTGATTTGTTGGTGACAGTTGATGTGGCATCTTTATACACCTGCATCCCCCATGATTTGGGTTTAGAGTGGGTTGGGAATTTGTTAATTAACAGTGGAAAATAAGAATTAGAAGAATGTAGGTTCATGTTGGGAATGCACGGACAACATTCTTCCATACAATTACTTCATGTTTGACAATGAATATTTCTTGTAAATCAACGGCATGGCGATGGGTGCCAGGATGGCTTCCAATTATGCCAACTTAGTTTTGGCTTACTGGGAAAACAACATTATGTCCAGGTTTACCAAAAGACACAAAATTGTGAGTTACCATCATTTTATTGATGTTTTGTTTTTTATTTGGATATCAACACAGAATGAGCTTTTGCTGTTTATTGAAGACATGAATAACAGCACCTCTTTTCTGCATTTTACTGGTTGCTGGGACAATTTTAAGATTTCTTTTTTAGATTTAGAGGTTATCAAAGAAGAAGGTAAATATCTTTTTAGGTCCAGCATCAGTTACAAAAATGTAGCAAGTAATTCTGCAGGATTCACGAAGCCTCCGTGTAAGAGTTAGCAAGTCTTACACGGAGGCTGCAGTTAAATGGGGTGATGTCAGCATGCCATGCATATTCATGAAGGCATGCTGAATCACACCCTAGGCTAACACGATCCATGTAGCAATGTTGGAGGCGTGTCTGCATGGCGAGACCTGCAAAGGGACACTCCCCCAGAAGAATCGCAGTCCCAAAAGGAAACTCCCACGAGCGAGTCCGCGGAAATGTCAAGAAACACAACAGCACACATGCCCCTACAGACTATTAACCCAACTGAAATGTAAAACGTAAAAATGAACAGTTTAATTTTTTTTTTTATTTCAAAAATGTTTGCCCGTAATTGCGCTCGTTTGCGTGGGTGTGCCCTTCGCTCAGCCAGTTAGCAGTCATTGAAAAACCATATAAGCTCTAAATATGCAAAATAAGCCAAGTAGCAATAGTGTAGCGGTAGAGACGTTGGCCAAAGAGGAGGCAGTCACGGTTCGAGCCCCAACAACATCATTTTTTTATTTTTAGTGAAATAAGCACAAAACAATCCCCTGACATATATGTATATATATATATATATATATATATATATATATATATATATATATATATATATATATATATATATATATATATATACAATTATAATTTAAGTAAAATGCAATGAAATGGGCCATGTATTTATGAAGAAATCTGACACAATAAAAAAATAAAATATTTTATAAGTGCCCATAGGTGAGCAGCGCTCTAACAAGCTGAGTATGTTTGCCCGCAGGTGACCAGTGGTTTAACAGGTGTAATAGGAGTGCCTGGAGTTGAGCAGTGCTTTAACACGCTGAAAGTGTGTGCCCGTAGTTGCACAACATTTCACACAGCGTAATATGCATGTTCATAGCCAAGTAACGCGTTAACCAGAGTAACCCATTTGCGCGGAGCTGCGCAGTGCGCCAACCGGCTTACCGGTGGGTAATGTTGAGCAACCTGTATGAAAGCCGCCTTTAAACAGACACACCTCCTAGCCTGTCTAGACAGTAGTAAAATAAAAAAAAAAGCAATGCCCAGGCTCGACTCCAGGATACTGTGCATCATAGTCAAAGTACTAAACCACTAAGCCATGACAGCTGTACTGAAGAATGCAGTATTAGCATATATATAGGAATGAATGGAAATAGAAGCATGACAAAGCAGGTTTTGTGAAGCTGATACAATTCCAAAATGGCCAATCACAGATAAGTGTGGGAAAAACGGCATATATAAGCCCCATAGCTGGGAATACACAGCATAACTGATTGTGAAACCTATTTGCAGTCAGGATGGCAGGTGTAGGAGAGGGTAGTCGCTTTCGAGCACAGAGGTGGGGTGTTGAGAAGTCCAAATACATGCTTTGGCTCCTAGTCCATGATCATGAGGCTCAACTCATGCAGGGCCAGGTTGTGTGGGGTGCATATAAGGCAGAGGCGTGGAACCGGTTGGTACATGATCTCACCAGTGCCACAGGCATACCAAGGACTGGTGAACAGGTCCGTCACCACCATGCGTACCTGAAGAGACAGAAGCAGGACCAACTGAACCGTTGGATCTAGGTGGCCCAGCAAATGCCCAACTCCCCACTACTGAGTAAGTATCCATGTAATTATGTATGTAAGGAATTATCCTAGCTGATATTATGGAGATGCATGTTCCAATATAACTTCATTTATATTACAGCTGCAGGTGTGCGTTGCTTGAATCGGCGAACCTATGGTGATAGGCTGGAGCGGTTGTGCCACCAGGCAGGTTAGTAATTATATTTTTGTAATTGTTATACAATATAAGTGAGACAGTTTGCAAAAGAGTTCACTGTAGTTACATATTAATAAAGTTCAAATAACACTAGAAGAAAGATTCTGCTAGTACTGTATGATTAGATAAGTGATGCAGCCTGCAATCCAGAAATAAAAAGTAAATAAGTCTGAAATAGTGATTACCCACCTGAAGTATAATATTAGATAACCTGCAGCAGCCTGAAAATCAGTGGTAAACAAGCTAAAGATAATAGACATGTGTCAAATACATCCCCTTAGAAAATCTGCCATATGAAACAAGTGAGTCTGTTGAAAAGGATTGTTGTAATCATATATGACATGTTAATAATGCCTAGAATAAAGTACCAACTTGAATTGTAAAAATAAAACAAGTGAGAGTGTGATAAAGAGGTATGAATCGACCAAGAAAGCTGTTATAACTTCTGAATAAAGTATACTGCAGTCAGTACATAATGAAATGAATGAGACAGCCACAACCAAAAAGTGAAATGTTTGAAATAAAGTACTGAAGCTGGAATGTGTCTGTCCCACAATTTGTATATGTTGCTGTACCCTTGCAATATGGAGATAGTATGGTTGTCTGAAATAATGAACATCCACAGCTGTCCAGAGCCATATAAATTAAATGTAGCAGGATGCTGTACCTGAACACAGCCAGATATGAAATGTGTATGAATAAAAATGCAATGTATATTAATGTAGCAGTAACAGTCCCATCACCAACATTCCTAAAGTTACATATAGGAAACTGTACTAAGACCTGTAGGGTATATATATCTGCAGCTACCAGAGATGTACAGCATATGTATATGTAGTTGAAGTTGTTAATGAAATATTTCTTCACCCTACCCTATATTCACAAATAATGCCATTCCACAACAAACTGGGTGTGTGTATTCACAACCAATTCCTATGGACATTTGTCCTGTTGGTTCAAACATATTTGCATGTACGTTGCTGCATGTGCCCCGTTCACATATCCAAACCTGATGGCCTGTTGCCATCAATCGACCCTGCATGCTGTTGGATTGTGTACTGTTGTTCAAAATATGCATGTGTTATGCTTGCTGTTCAATGTTTGGAATTCATGGGTGTTTGGTTAATGGGAATACTGATGCATGCTGTTACAACTAATTTGGAATGGTATTGTTTGTTACTAACCCAAAATGTCATAAAATATTTCTAAACATAGGACAACAGGGAAGGCGGGTTCCAGCGGATCCACCTCTCCCACCTCAGCTGGTGAGTGCACCTGGCACTAGTGCCCAGGCCGGAACCTCCTCCGGTGGCCCTGTGCCACCTTTGGGTGGAAGCGCTGCAGGGGATGGGGCTCATCCCTCCTCTGCAAGTGTGGCCGGAGGAAACAGTCCACTGACTCTCCAAAGTGTCCGGTCTGTGGTGCGTAGCGAGATCAGGCACTCTGTGCTTGAACCCCTACGCCAGCTTGAGGCTCAGATGGCACAACTCATGGGTGTCCCTGCTACCCGTCCTACACAGCCCCCAGCACAGCCCCATCCTGGGCTGTGAAGGCACAGTGGCAACTGCCCATGGGTGGGGATCTCAGTTCCACTGTTGCCATCTGTGGGCTCATGGGCTCGCGATATCCCAACATCCGTCCCCGTCAATTGTGTCCCCCCCCACATGTGTCATACTCCGCCCCTGTATGCATCTTGTTTGTCTTGTCTGTCAACCTCCCCTACCTACCTCCCCAAATATACCTACTTCCTGTATCTCACATTCCACTCTCACCTGAAAAAAAAAGGGCACTCTGTTCCCGCAAAAAGATTATGCCCCATACATAGCTGCCCATTTTGAAGACATGTCTGTTGGACATGTGAAGTGGAAATTACAATTGGCTGTACAACATATTTTGTTGTCCTCACCCCTCTCTCAGGGGTGGAAGGTTTCAAATTTCACACCAAATTACAGACATGCACAGCTGTTGCTGATAAAGAAATGGGCAGCTAAGTGGCACTGCGCATGCGTGAGCTCCGCACAAACAAGCGCTAACCCGCTTACAACTGCTTAAAAGTACCTTAGTCACTCTGAATGACAAGGCCTATAGTCTGCTCAGCAGCAAAATAAAATTCCTCTGTCAGTCTCGAACCCAGGACCTTGGAAATACTAGTCTGCATGACTTATCACTAAGCCATGACTGATATACAAAAAAATTGTGCTGAAAGCAATATATCATGAAATATGAACTGATTAAATTTTGGATCTTTTTTAACATTTGTGTGAAGGCTCATCAGACTCTGCTACACAAAAATTTTGTATTTTACTG
>NC_056727.1:267129902-267162636 GCF_019279795.1 Protopterus annectens | reverse complement strand
CACAGAGACGATTCCTGGGGTAAACCTATGATCTCCCATCCACAAGTCAAGATTTCTCTTGAACAGAGCCAGCGAGGTGCTCTGCCTCACATGGACCGGGATTTTATTCCACAGCATAGGGAGTCTCTGGGTGATAAATCTATCCCTCCAGCACGTCCTATTTATATCCGTGCTAAGGTTTAAGTCACTTGCTCTAGTGGTTCTGGTGGATTTGGATTTTCTGAGGTGGAGCATGTCCATTAATGCCGGGTTGGTCATGGCCTTGTATGTCAGGCACAGGTCACCTCTGAGCAAGCGGTATGCAACTGAATAGAGCTGGAGTTTCTTCAGTCTGGCAGCATATGATAGATTTTGGATTCCCTTTATTCTTTTGGTGAGGAACTTCTGGGGTCTCTCCAATTGCTGCAGGTGTCGGGTGAGATACATCCTGAAAGGGGCATTGTACTCAATCATTGGTCTGATAAGTGAAGAGTACAGGGGAACAATGACCTCATTTGATCTGGATGTGAAACCCTTCATGATCAGGTGGGCAATGTAGAATGTCTTTCTAACCACTTTAGCAATGTGAGTGTCGAAAGACAGGCCACTGTCAACCTGGGTCCCCAGGTCCCTGATGACCTCTTCTGTGCTTAGTGGATTTCTATCTATATGGTAGCTTGGGGTTACCTTGTTTTGCCCGAAGGGTATGACTATACATTTTTTGGCGTTTAACTTCAGGCCGTGGCTCTGACACCAGCCATCAGTTTCTGTGAGACCCCTCTGGAGGATATCTGTGTCGGATGTACTTTCCACTATGGCACCCAGTTTGCAGTCATCTGCAAATTTTGTCAGCCATAGTCCTCCTATGTTTGCCTACACTTCTGAGAAGTAGATGCCGAATAACAGGGGGCCAAGGACTGAGCCCTGTGGGACACCACTTGTGACCAGCTTGGAATCCGACATGGCGCCAGCAACTCTAACCCTGTGGGTTCTATCCTTTAGCCAGTTTGCAACCCATCTTGTGACATATGGGTTAACATTTAAGCTGGTAAGTTTCTCTATAATACCCGAGTGGGGTATTGTGTCGAAGGCTTTTGCAAGGTCAAGGTAGGCTGTATGGACTGCCTTTCCCTCGTCAATGGCTTTGGTGACTGTTTCGAAGTAGTCGACCAAGTTCAAGAGGCATGATCTGCCCATGACAAAGCCAAACTGGGTTGGATCCAATGTCTGCAAATCCCCTATGTCCTTGTTAATGAGATCCATTTTGATCCTCTCCATAGCTTTGCAGACCAGGCTTGTTAAGCTTATGGGGCGGTAATTTCCAGGGTCTGTAGAGGGACCGCCTTTGTGGAGTGGGACCACAGTTGCCGTACGCCACTCCTTGGGCACGTATCCTGTGGTAAGGCTACGATTAAACAGCTGCCTTATGTGCAGGTTTAATTCCTCATTGAGTTCGTGTAGCACACAGCCTGGGACACCATCCATTCCCATTGATGCTGTGTTTTTAGCTTTAGAGAGGGCAGTTTTCACCTGCGCATTTGAGATGTCTGGGAGGCTACACTCCTCTGGGATAGTTATCTCTCCTTTTGGGGGGGAGAGGGGGGTGAAGTTTGCACTGAACCTGTCTGCCAGTATGTTGGCAATGTCTGTGGGTTCAGTGATTTTTGTGTCATTTTGGACTAATTCTGAGCAAATCTGGGAGTTTCCACCCAGGTTTCTAACATAGCTGAAAAAGGCTTTATGATTGTCTTTTGAATCTATGGCAATTTTATCATGTTGTCAACTGTACAATGTAATGATATAATTGTGGGTATATCCCAGCATGCCTGATGCATTAACAGTATGATTGTCATTGTATTGTTTGGTACACCCCTATTAATTACCATAGTGTAATGTCTGCACATCTTTGCATTCTGCTGGTAAGGCTGTAAACAGAAGGCCACATACATAGGTAGCACAGGGGATAAGAAAAGGGAAGTTATGATACTCAATGATGGACATGTAAACCGCAAGATGCATGCAGTACAACCTCTACTCTGCATGGAGAATGTTGATATCTGTGCAGTAATAGACAACAGGTTCATGACTCCCAAGAGCACCCTAGCACTACCAGGTTACACCTCATACCATGCTTGACAGCCCCAAAACACACAACTAACTATGACAGGTGAGTCTCATTAAATGTCAGGGATACTGTGGTGGCAGGACAGGTAGCATACAGCCTACTAAGTTGGGGAATGCTGATTGAGGGCTCAGTGTCTGTCATTATAAATGTGTATTAGTTCTGGTTTAAGCACTTGTGCTTCAGGCCAGTCATTTGACATTACAAAGGTTCATGGTCTGCACTCTTGTGGGAGGAGAGGCTGGACTCTGCCCATCTGAGCTGGGAATTTCTGGCTAAAGGCTTATAGTGCCTGCATATTTGAACTGTTTCTTACTGAAATTGGTACACCTTGCTTACTGTAACATAGACTAGATCCATGCCTGCTGATTGTAGCTTTGTTTGTATGCTTGTTTGCTTGTTATTTCCCTGAAACACTAATTCCACCTGAAACGCAGCTTTACAGTGCCTCTGTGGATCCCTAGTGACATGTGCATTGCTTACTGTAGGTATGTCCTTGTTTCACTTGACAGAAAGTTAGTGATTGTCATTTATGCAATTAAGTTACCTGGCATATGGCAGCACTAACAAATTAAAAGAACTACACCCTCACAAACTCACCTTGCGTACCTTGTTCCCCATTGGCCCTTTTTGTTGTTAATTATAAAGGAATTCCCAATACTATCCAAGCATGTTCAAAGGTCAGTTGCCAATCTCCTCCACGGTCCAGCTGGTGAATCGGGGAATCTAGAGGCAATGTTACAACTGCCTCATTTGCACAGTCAACCCTCTCCTCCTCCCAACAAATTCCACCACATGTGAGAGATGCAACCAGATATCCAAACTGCAGGCTAAGCTCTCTCAACTTAGTACTGGCAAAACCTGTCAGGGGGAGAAGGAAACCACGGTCACTACAATTCCAGTCTCACATAGACCTACCACGACAGCAATCCAAACACATGAACACACACAAACATACTTGGAGTCTCTAAATAGAGGTCTGCCTATGCAGCAGACACCTCCAAAGCAGACACACAAGCAACCGCTACCCCAGAACAGAACGCATGCAACACATAGCTCACAAAGCCAGTGTACCGTACAGTCACAGCATGTAAGGCTAAACAACACACCTGCTACACTTGTGATGGGTGCCTCTATCGTCAGGTACACTGATGTCCCACTCACCAGGCTGAACAAGGAGAAGGTCATGGTGAGATGACTGTCGGGCGCTATGATCTGCCACATGACACAAGCACACAGGTCACTCCAAGGCATATACACATATGACTCAGTCAGTGTCCATGCCAGTGTGAATGACTTGAGACGTACCTCCCTGGACTACATGATGAGAGACATAGAGGAGTTCTCTGAGCATGTGGCCCAGACTGGTATGACCCTGACCTTGAGTAGCATCTTACCCTCACCAAGAATGATGCCATAATATGTAGACAAGATGATCAATTCAGACAATTGGCTTATGTTTCAGTGTCATTCAAAGGGGATCCAATGCCTGTCAGCCTGGGATGACATGCTTGACAAGCCACACTGCTTTGCTAGGGGCAGCTTGCACCTGTCATCCATGGGCTTTCGGTTATTGGCAAAGGCTCTTGATACACCCATAGTGCCTTTTTTAGGCAAGGCTCAACAGACAAGACCACCTCCATAGGTATCACAAGGGATAGGAAACTAATAGTAATGCTACTCAACGCCAGCAGTGTAAACCTCAAGATGCATGCACTGGAAACTGTCCTTAGCATGGAGAACATCAATATCTGTGCAGTAACAGAATCCTGGTTCAAGGCCCCCAAAAGCACACCAGCACTGGCAGGTTATACCTCATACCGTGCTTGTCAGCCACATAACTTGCACCGAAACAGAACAAGAGGGGGAGTATCAATATTTATCAAAGATACACACACCTCCAGGTTGGTGGCACAGCACGAAGCATCAGAGACTAGCCATGTGCAACTAACAGTGGATAAGACTGCCTTCCAGTTTATAGCCTGGCACACATCACACTCCCAAACCCAGGTAACCCACTTGGCCTACTTAAGAATACATGAATATCTGCAGGTGTCTCCAAACAACAATATATTGGGCAGCTTCATTTACCCACACATAGACTGGGAGCATTACTGTAACTCCAACACCCTAGGTGTAAAGTTCCTAGAATCCATACACTCAATTGCTATGGAACAACTTGTTACCACTCCCACAAGAGGGGAAAACATGCTGCACCTGTTCATCACCAACATGTGGACTATATGCTCCAGACCAGAAGTGTATCCCTCGCTGGTAAGATGACACCATAGACTACTCTCACTGTATATTCACATACCAAATGCAGCCCCTGCACAGAAAACCAGTCATAAAGTTGTGTAATGCAAATTACATGTATTCACATGAGTCAGGCTTCACACATGGGAACTATTTCAGGTCACAGGTACATATGTCTATGAGGCACACACATACCTCGTGTGCATTGACATTACTGATATGATCTATGTCATACAATATTAAGAGCAACACCCCACACACATGGACAAACTGTGTGACAAAAACACACATGGCATTTGTAAGATTCAAACCCCTAACTATGTTATGACACTTGAGAGAGACACATTAGCAGAGCACACTATTTGCATTACTGGGAGATTAGCCTTCTCCTGCTGTACTTATAGGGTGCTGACATCACCAGTGTTTAGAAAGAGGAATGTGCATCATGGAGTGCATTCTTCTAGTTGGCAAAAGGGACATTTCTTTCACACACACTAACCCCAGTCACCCAAACACGCACTGATCATTTGCAGGATTCAAACTCCTACTTAACTATGTTATGACACTTATGAGAGATGCATTAGCAGAGGGCGCTATTTGAATTACTGGATGGTTTCTCTTCTCCTGCTGTACTTATAGGGTGCTGACATCATCAGTGTTTAGAAAGAGGAATTTGCATCATGCAGTGTGTTCTTCTAGTTGGCAAAAGGGACATTTCTTGCATACAGATATGCACACACACTAACCCCCCTCACCCAAACTGAGCAATTGTAGGATTCAAACCCCTACCTAAGCATGTTATGACACTGGAGAGTGACACATTAGCGGAGCATGCTATTCGCATTACTGGGAGGTTTTGCTTCTACTGCTGTACTTATGGGGTGCTGACATCATCAGTGTTTAGAAAGAGGAATGTGCATCATTCAGTGTGTTCTAGTAGTTGGCAAAAGGGACATTTCTTTCGCACAGAATTGCACACACTAACCCCCCTCACCCAAACTGAGCATTTACAAGATTTAAACCCTTATCTAACTAGATTATGGTTCTTGAGAGAGACACATTAGCAGAGCATGCTATTCACATTACTGGGAGGTTCCCCTTCTTCTGTTGTACTTATAGGGTGCTGACATCATCAGTGTTTAGAAAGAGGAGTGTGCATCATGCAGTGTGTTCTTCTAGTTGGCAAAAGGGACATTTCTTTCACACACACAAACCCCCCTCTCTCAAACACATATTGAGCATTTGCAGTATTCAAACCCCTACCTAACTATGCTATGACACTAGTGAAAGACACATTAGCAGAGCGCGCTATTTGAATTATTGGGAGTTTTATCTTCTCCTGCTATACTTACAGGGTGCTGACATCATCAGTGTTTAGAAAGAGGAATGTGCATCATGCAGTGTGTTCTTCTAGTTGGCAAAAGGGACATTTCTTGCATACAGATATGCACCCACACTAACCCCCCTCATCCAAACTGAGCATTTGGAGGATTAAAACCCCTACCTAAGCATGTTATGACACGGAAAAGAGACACGTTAGCAGAGCACGCTATTCGCGTTACTGAGAGGTTTCTCTTCTCCTGCTGTACTTATAGGGTGCTGACATCATCAGTGTTTAGAAAGAGGAATGTGCATCATGCAGTGTGTTCTTGTAGTTGGCAAAAGGGACATTTCCTTCACACAGAATTGCACAAGCACTAACCCCCCTCACCCAAACACACACACACACTGAGCATTTGCAGGATTCAAACATGGATGTGACATTGCAAATTCAACCCCTGGGATCTCCACTGTGTCCCTGCTTGACGGAGGCACAGCACACTAGCCTGAAATGGTGCCTTTTGTGACCTACTTTACAGAGGCACAGTAGCCTACTGTATTGGGGAGGCAGATGCCAAGCACACTCTGGCTAAGTTTGTATTCCCTAGGGCAAACAGCCTAGTATTGACCTCTACACCCATAAGTTTAATTTTCAGATGCACAATATTTGTTGCTGATAAATTGTTTGCAGATCTTTATTGCCATAACTTTCCCTGTTTCTATGTACAACTTGTGTATCTGTGTAAGATGTTTGAATATGTGTGGGATCCACTATTTAACTTATGTCTCTAGTCATTTAACTGTGTGCACTGGGCAGATTGCTGTATTGTGGTTGGTTCCTGGTTTAACACATACAAATACCAGATATGTGTGGCCAACTGCTAAACTGAGACATGGCCTAAGTGTGTGAGCATGCCCATTTCAGGCATATTCCATGGCTTGTTGCCTGACATATGTCTCATTTATCAAAGTGTGCGAGCATGCCCAGTGTGTGCTTTCCATATGTTGAGATCTGCAGTCCACCACATTTGTGGTTGTGTGTGAACTTCAACAATATTTCACATTTATAGTTGTGTGTTGGGAGTCATGTTGTGTACATACTGCCCAACTGCTTTGTGTCTGAACCCGACAGGGATTATACTGTGCCTGCTGGGTTTCCATGGGATGGTTTCATACAGTTGTCAACATCCTTTCATACTGACCATAACCTGTAATATTGTATAGTGTACTGGTTCGGTATTTTCACTGTGGTGGACAGTATCCTGGGTTTCAGTCCTATCACTGCTTTAAATATTCATAGTGAGCACACCAGACTGGTTAAGGGCCAGTTGTGCACATATGACCATGCTGCATTTTGTTCGGATATGGACTACTTAAACCAGGCTTGTCCAACATTGGTAGTGTATTCCACATTTGCAGACTTTGGATCCATCCCAGTTTGGCTTTGTCAAAGGCAGATCATGCCTTCTAAACTTGGTTGACTTTTTCGAAACAGTCACCAAAGCCATTGATGAGGGAAAGGCAGTCCATACAGCCTACCTCGATCTGGCGAAGGCCTTCGATACAATACCCCACTCGGGTATCATTGAAAAACTCATCAGCTTAAATGTTAACCCATACATCACAAGATGGGTTGCAAACTGGCTGAGTGACAGAACCCACAGGGTCAGAGTTGCTGGCCATGTCAGACTCAAAGCCTGTCACAAGTGGTGTACCACAGGGCTTAGTCCTGGGCCCACTCTTGTTTGGCATCTACTTTTCAAGTACAAGCAAACACAGGAGGGTTATGGCTGACAAAGTTTGCAGATGACTGCAAACTGGGCGCCATAGTAGAAAACACATCTGACACAGATATCCTTCAGAAGGGTCTCACAGAAACGGATAACTGGTGCCAGAGCCATGGCCTAAAGTTAAATGCCAAAAATGCATAGTCATACCCTTCGGGAAAAACAAGGTTACCCCTAGCTACCAAATAGGTGGCAATCCACTGAGCATAGAAGAAGTTATCAGGGACCTGGGGACCCAGGTTGATAGTAGTCTGTCATTCGACACCCATGTAGCTAAAGTAGTTAGGAAGACCTTCTACATTGCCCACCTTATCATGAAGGGATTCTCATCTAGATCAAGGGAGGTCATAGTCTCCCTATACTCATCACTCATCAGACCAATGATTGAGTACAATGCCCCATTCGGAATGTATCTGACCCGACACTTGCAGCAGCTGGAGGCCACAAAGTTCCTCACCAAAAGGATAAAGGGTCTCAAACATCTGTCCTATGCTGCCCGACTGAAAGAACTCCAGCTCTATTCAGTCGCTTACCGCTTGCTCAGAGGTGACCTTTGCCTAACATACAAGGCCATGTCAAACCCAGATTTGATGAATATGCTTCACCTCAAAAAATCTAGATCCGTCAGAGCCACAAGGGCGGGAGACTTAAACCTCGACACGGCTATTAATAGGACGCGCTGGAGGGATGGAGGGATAGATTCATCACCCAAAGACTCCCTATGCTGTGGAATAAAATCCCGGTATATGTGAGGCAGAGCACCTTGCTGGCCTTGTTCAAGAGAAATCTTGACCAATGGATGGGAGATCGCAGATATACCCCAGGGATTACCTCAGTGTCACTGCTCAACAGAGGCACAGCAAAATAATGGGTATAGTTCCCCATACTAAAGGGGTGGCGTAAGCCACAAAACTATGGGCTAGGCTTGTAAATGCCCTCGGGCAGATAGCCTAGTATGAACCTATGAACCTATGAACAACTTGGGTGGACATTGACAAACACTAGCGATGTGCCCTACGCCATTTCTACTGCTAGTCAGAGAGTGTGCTTGTCCTTCAACACACATTGTAACTGGATTTTGACATGACATATTTCAAGGTTAGTATACTATGCCTCTGTCTACCCATGACATAACAGTGATACCCAGGGTAAACCTACCATCTCCCATCCACTCATCATGATTCCTGCTGAGGAGAGTCAATGAGGGACTCTCTGGCTAACCTGTACTGGGAGTTTACTCAAGAGTGGAGTGAGCTTCTGAGTTATGGATCAATCACTACAGCATGTCCTATGTATGTCAGTGCTGGGGTTCAGGTCTCTCATGTGCATAGCTCACTGGCATTCAGATTGTACAAGGTGCAGCATGTTCATTGATTCCAGCTTGGACATGGCTTTATACATCAGGCACAAATTGCCTCTGGGCAGGCAGTATGGCATTGTGTGGAGCTGCAGTTTGTTTAATCAGGCAACATATGGCATCTGTTTGAGCTCTTTGATCATCCTGGTGGGGTACTTTTGGGGTCTTTCCAGTTGCTGGAGGTGTTTTCTGAGGTACATCCCACAGGGGCCATTGTACTGAATTGTGAGGCTGATGAAGGATGACTGAAGAGGCACGATGACCTTCCCTGATCTAGATCTGACTACCTTCATGATTAGGTGGGTATATGGTATGTTTCTGTAACCACTACAGCCACATGGTTATCAATTGCAAGATATCTATCAAACTGTATCCCCAGGTCTCTTATTATGTCTAAAGTACTTCATGGGTTAACACCTATGTGGTAATTGGTGGGCACTTACTGTTTATCCACAGGGGATGACTATACACTTTTCTGCAATTAGCTTGATGAAATGGCTCTGGCACCAGTTGTCTGTTTAAATGTGGCCCTTTTGTAGGATGCTTGTGTCAGCTGGAGGGTCAGATAAGGTGCCCAGTTTGTAGTCCTCTGCAAACTTGTTCAGACACAGTCCTTCCATGTTGGCCTGTACCGATGGGAAATATATACCATACAAGGGAGGTCCCAGGACTGAGCCTTGTGGGATGCCAGTTGTAGCTGGTTTGTAGTCTGACATGGCTGCAGCATGTCTGACCATGTCAGTTCTGTCCTTGGGCTGGTTTGCAACCCATGTAATGACATAGGGGTTTATATTTAAGCTGGTGAGCTTATCTATAATGAACACGTGGGGTATTGTATGGAAGGCTTTTACAAGGTCCAGATAGGCTGTGTGGACCACATTCCCCTCATCAGAGGCCTTGATGACTGTTTCAAATGAGTCAAACATGTTTAAGGGGCAGGATCTGCCCTTAAGAAAGCCACGCTGGTTAGGGTCCAGTGTCTGTAGGTCCCCAATATCTTTATTTCTGAGGTCCATGATGATCCTTTCCATAGCTTTGTAGACCAAGCTTGTCAGGATTCTGGGGTGATAGTTTGCAGTATCCATTAAGGCAACACCTTTGTGGAGAGGGACCACTGTTGCTGCACAATGCTCTTTGGGTACATATCCTGTGGTAAGGCTGAAACTGAGCAGTAGTGTTATTTGGTGTTCCATTCTTCTTGGAGTTCATGTTGGACACAGCCCAGGACACCATCTCATACCATTGATGCTGTGTGTTTTGCTTTGAAGATGCTGCCTGTTACCTCAGCATCTGCAATGTCAGGGGGCCAGCACTCTGCTGGGATAGATATTTGTCATTTTGGGGGGGGGGGGAGTTTGCACTGAACCTGTCAGGTTGGATGTTGGCAATGTGTGTGGGTTTGGTGTATTGTTTGTAATATTTGGTAATTCAGAGCATATCTGTGAATTCCCAACAAGGTTCCTACCATCAGTTAAGACAGCCTTGTGATTATCCTTAGCGTCCTGTACAATTTGTATCTCCATAGGTTCATAGGTTCATACTGGGCTATCTGCCCTAGGGCATTTATCAGCCTAGCCAGAGTGTGTGCGGCTTTCGCCACCCCTTGCTATGTGACTATTATGCCCATTTAGGGTTTACTTTACTGTGCCTCTGTCTAGATGTGACACACTGAAGACCCCCAGTGTAAATCTACGATCTCCCATCCACTTGGCAAGATTCCTGTTGAAGAGAGTTAGTGAGGGGCTCTGCCTAACATGGAGTGGGATTCTGTTCCAGAGTGTAGGGAGCCTCTGGGTTATGAATCTGTCCCTCCAGCACATCCTATTTATTTATGTGTTGAGGTTGAAATCTGTCGCTCTCGCGGCTCTGATGGATTTGGATTTTCTGAGGTGGAGCATGTCCATCAATTCTGTATTGGACATGACCTTGTACATCGGGCATACATCGCCTCTGAGTATGCAGTATGTGACTGCATACAGCTGGGGTGTTGTTAGCCAGGCAGTATATGACAAATGTTTGACACCCTTTATCCTCTTGGTGAGGTACTTTTGAGGTCTTTCTAACTGCTGCAGGTGTCGGGTACGGTACATCCCAAATGGGGCATTGTACTCAATTATGGGCCTGATAAGAGAAGGGTATAGGGACATAATGACCTCTCTTGATGTAGATGTGAATCCTTACATGATAAGGTGGTCAATATAGGTGGTCTTCCTAGCCACGTTGGCAATGTGAGTGTCGCATGTGGGGTTACTGTCCACTTGTGTCCCTAGGTCCCTGATTACTTCTTCCATATGTAATGGATTACCACCTATGTGGTGATTTGTGAGTACCTTGTTTGGTATTTGGGGAGACATTCATACTCTCCAGTATCTTTAGGAAGGCTGAGTGCTGTTCCTGGGTCTGAGAGGGTGGTCTGTAGCATGCTATAAACTGTACAGCAGTTTTGCCTATAGTTAGTTGCACATGGACGGTCTCTGATGCTTTGTGCATTGTCAGTAACCTGGATGTGTGGGTATCTTTGCTGAATATGGATACTCCCCCTCCTTTTGTGGTTTGGTCCAAGTTTTTTGGCCAAAAAGCACCATATGAGGTATAACCTGGTAGTTCTGGGGTGCTCTCAGGAGCCTTGATGCAGGTTTCCATCACTGCACAGACATCGATGCTCTCCATAATGGGGAGGGCCTCGAGAGCGTGCATCTTGTGGTTTAGACTTCTGGCATTGAGCAGCATTACCCTTATGTTTTTCCACTTATGTTTTCTGGGGAGGTGGGTTTGTCTTTTCAGCCTTGCCTACAAAAGGCACCATGGAGGTGGCAAGAGCCTTAGCCAATATCCAGACGCACAGGGATCGCAGGTGCAAGCCATCCCTGGCAAAGCAGCGTGGCTTGTCAAGCATTAAATCCCAAGCAGACACACATTGTATCCCCTTGGACTGACACCAGTAATTGAGCCTATTGTTAAAGCTGATCATTCTGCATTTGTACTGTGGCATCATTTTTGGTGGGGGTAGGATGCTGCTCAGGGTCAGAGTCATACCGGCCTGGCCTACATAATCGGAGAGCTCCTCTATGTCTATTTACATGTAGTCAGGGGAAGTATGTCACAGGTCATTCACACCAGCATGGACAATGACTGAGTCATATTTGTACTTGCTTTGGAGTGACCTGCATGATTGTGTTATGTGGCGGATTGTAGCAGCCTACAGACAGCTTACTGTACCCTTTTTCTTGTTCAGTCATGTGAGCGGGACATCAGTGTGTCTGACTATGGAGTCACCTATTACAAGTGTATCAGGCATGTTGTTTGTCCTTACGGGCTGTGACTGTTTGGCACACCGACTTTGTGTACTATGTGTTGCATGTGCTATGTTTGGGGGTAGTGGTTGTTTGGGTGTCTGCTTTGGAGGCCTCTGTTGATTTGGTGGTCTTTAATTATAGCCTCCAGGAATGTTTTTGTGTGTTTATGTATTTGGTTTGCAGTTGTGATAGGTCTATGTGAGTGGGTTTGTGGTGTGTGTGTGGTTACCTTCCCCTCCTGACTAGTTTAGACAGTACTGAGTTGAGTGAGCTCAGCCTCCAGTTTGGAGACGTGCTTGCATCTCTCACATATATTTGTATTTCTTGGGGGGTGGAGGGGGTTGTCTGTGTACATGGGGCAGGTGTAACATTGCCCATGATTCAGAGATTCAACTTGTTGTAGCTGGCCTTAGTGGATTTTATGACTGGCCATATTTTATTGCCATAATACTGATCAGAGATTACTTCCCTTTTTGGGTTTGCTCTATCATGTGGTGACTTCCTCATTCTCTTGCATGGTTTGGTAATGGCTGTGGTTCACCATGCCAGATGCCTGTATCTATGGTATTGGGCCTTGGTTTTATTTGGGATTGCATAATCCATGCATTCCTGACTGTGTTCATAGAATGCATTTATAAAGGGTTCTGAGGTGTGGCCCATATTTTCCACAGGCACAGGGCCTTTAATGTATTCCTCATCAGTTTGGAGGAGTGCAACATTTCTTTTACACATGTTTTTCACAGTGGTTTTCTGGCCAGGGACTGTGGTCACGATGTGAATAACCAGTGTGATTACTCTATGGTCTGATCTTACCAGTGAGGAATACACTTCTCATCTTGCCATCCAGTACACATGTTGCTGATTATCACATCCAGTATGCTTACCCCTCTTGTGGGAGTGGTACATTGCTCCTGAGCATTTTGGTTTATGGATTCTAAGAACCTTTGGCCTAGGGTGTTGGAGCTGGGATAATGCTCCCAGTCTATGTTTGAGTATTTTCAGTCACCCAATATAATGTTGTTTGGAGAGATAGATATTTCCATGTGTTCCATCGTAGGCCAAGTGCAGTTTCTGGCATTAGGAGGGTAGTCTGTAGCAGGCTACATACTGGCAGGCAGTCTTAGCCACTGTTACTTGAGCATGGATAATCCATGCTGCTTCTTGTTGTGTTACCGACATGGGGGTGTGGTTATCCTTGACAATTATTGCTAATCACCCTCCTTTTGTAGTTTGTTCCATGTTTTGGGGCTGTAAAGCATGGTATGAGGTGTGACCTGGTAGTGTTAGGGTGTTCTTGTGAGCCTTAACCCAGTTTTCTGTTACAGGACAGATATCAACATTTTCCATGCTGAGGGGAGTTTGGACTGCATGCATCTTGCAGTTTGGACATCTGGCATTGGGTAGCATTACATATAGGTTCTTATCCCTTGTGATACCTATGGAGGTGGGTTTGTGCTTTGAGCCTTACCTATTCAAGGCACAGTGGGGCTGACAACAGCCTTTGCTAGTATCCTACAGGCCAGGACTGATAGGTGCACACCATCCCTAGCAGGTGGAGCATCGTGTCTTGCTCAGCATGTCATCCCAGGCTGGCATGCATTGGATCCCCTTTGGCTAACTGCAATACCTAAGTCAATTATTGTAATTGAGCATCTCGTCTTCATATTGTGGCATCATGCTTGGTGAGGATAGGATGTTAGTCAGGGTCATCATGTTTGCATATACTACATGGTGTTACATTGCTTAACACATGACAATCATGCCTCAGGTGGTGCTGCAGGGCTGTCTATGTTGGATGCACATCCCTGTACATGTTTGATAGCAGGTTGTGTCAACTTAGGCATCCATTTTACTATATGTGTGAGTCAGAGAGAGGTATAATTTCCTGGGTTCCTACTGAGCCAGTGTATGTGCTATGCATTGCCACTTTGCCAAGGCCAAGGCATACTGGGCACGCCTCCTTTTGCCTACTGGGGCAGGCTCAGGTTGTTCCTCCTCTGAGTCACGCTCTGCCTGTGATTGGCTTGGCAATGGTGGGGGGCTGTTTAGCCCAGCCCTATGCTGGTCCTGCTGCAGCTATTTTCGCAGAATCATATTATGTAGCATAGCACATACCATGACGATTTGGGTACATGTAGTTGGTGAGTACTGCAAGGCTCCACCAGATGTGTCCAGGCACTGGAACCGTGACTTGAGCAGCCCAAACACACGCTCGATTACATTTCCTGTTTGTGCGTGTGCCTCATTATGGCGTTCTTGTTCAGGTGTGTGTTCATTTCTGATGGGTGTCATCAGCCACGGCTCCAGTGCATAGCCAGCATCCCCCACTAAGTGACCAAGTGAGATGTCCCCATTGGCAAATGTCTGGTACAGCTGAGTCAAATGCCAGATATGGGAATCATGGTAGCTTCCAGGGCAGCCAGCACACACATTCATTATTATGCCCTGGGCATCACACATGACCTGGCAGTTGATGGAGGGGAAGCCCTTGTGGTTAATGTAGGCCCTACCCCGCTCACCAGCTGGTGCTTTGATGCGTATATGCGTGCAGTCTATTGCACCCACTACCTCAGGGTATTCCACTATTTGCTGGAAGAGACGCATATTGCTGGCCAATACCTCATGGGAATTGGGGAAATATACATGCTCACCGACATGTGCTGACATGGCATCCAGGAACTGGTGCAGTACCCTGGATGCTGATGCCTGTGATATCCCCATCATATCACCAGTTGTTCTCTGGAAGGTACCTGTTGCTAGTATTCTTAGGCCAACACATACTTTGATTTCCACTGGGATGGGTTCCCCTCTGTTGGTTCTGTGTGTGAGGCGTGGCCTGCACAGCTCAACAATTTGCTGCAGGAGGTCTCTGTCCACTCTATAGTGCTCCTCTATCTCTAGCTCTTGTAACCTCTGGTAGGTGACCCTGGGCCTGTACACTCTTCTCCATCTCCTCACTGTGGGTTGTCTGGCAGCATTTGCATATTCACCACCCTCAGCAAGTTGCATATGTCTCCTTATAACAGCTATGGCACCCCCTAGCATTTTTTGTCTGAGTGAAGCTTTTTCAGTTTTCACTTCTAGTAGCTTACTCCTCTGTTGCAGTGTCTCTTGAGAGAAAAATTCTGCACTTTTGTTTGCAGAGTTTTAAGTGCTGTGCTGGGATACTGTTCTGCCTGTGCAATTGCCTACTTCTGATTGTTTTTACCTGCTAGCTCTGCCAGTAATTTCTGCTAGCTTCCTACTATTTCCCATGCTTCCTTTTTCCCTTCTGTTTCCTCAGGGAGAAGCAACACGCATACCAGCATAAACACGCTCACAGCGGCTAACACGTGCACACATGCTTAGACGGACTAGAATCTGCTTATTCATGTTAAAACGTGCGCACACCAGCGCAAACAAGCTTACAGGTGTTTAAACAGGCTCCTACATGCTTATTCTGCCTTAAACGCATGCACTCATTCTTACACGCGTGCACTCTATCTTACTTATGCCTACCAGTGCGCACACGCGCGCATGCATGCCCAGCAAGAAACTTTGGTGTTATCCATAGTGTACACCTTCCATTTCTTGGCTTTCCCATGCCTACATGTTGACACTCCTCTTTCCATGATGTGTGACTGACAGCTTTCACATGTCACTGTGCTCCAATGAGCTGCATTCCTTTCATACATTCCCCCCTGTGATGTCATCTATCTGCTACTCTGTTACTCTCCCTTATCCTACTCCTACACTGCACGGATTGTGCTCATTTTCTATGTAACAGTGTTATTCACTATCCTACCACTCATTTACATAGGATTGCCTACTAATGCTTAGTTATATGTCTTACACTCCGCTTCCCCCCTTACCAACGCCTACTCGGTGGCCATGTTGTTTTACCCTGCTATTCCCTTCCATTGTATACTCATGCTTTGCATAAACCCACATTTGTGGGTTTAATATTTTTATTTTTTGTTTTTTTATAGCGCAGCCCGTTTGCGTGATGCTGCGCTACGTTTAAACATCGGTGATCGCCGAAAAAAAAAAAAATTATTTTTATTTCATGTTTGCATCAGGGTACATTGCCAGTGGCCACATATTTGGACACTGGCATGCTGCCTGCGACATTTGCAACCTTTATTTGGAGGTGACAAGGCTCCATTGTGTTATTTGCAGAATGGTACTCAGTTATCAACTGAGTACATTTCTGCAGATAACACGGCTCTTACACAGGCAGGTTTCTGCTTCCAGGATTGCAAAATTACCTCATTTGCATGCCTTTCGGCTGCAAGTGAGGTAATTAGCATATCCACTCCCTGCCCGTGTAAGAGCCATTTTAGGTGCTCTCTTGCACGCACATTCAGGATGTTCCTGGATCGCGATGGCTGCATGGAGTCTTATACTACTCTTAGACTCCGTGCAAACCATCGTGAATCCTGCCCATGGTCTTTTGAGTTATTCTAGTATGCACCCCAATTATGTGAAATGCAACATTATAAAGGGGAAGTTAGTAAGACTTAAGAGACTTACAACCGACGAAGCACAGTTAGATCTGTTAGTGCAGGAACTGCATTCTAGATTTAAAAACAGAGGGTATCCTTCCAAAATTGTGCATGACATTATTCGTACAAACGAAAAGGAGGGGCTCAGAGGAAACACACAGGACAAGAAGGATTGGGTTACGTCAATATTGTTAACCTTTACCATAGACAGCAAAGAAATCAAAAATATAGTGTCCAGCAACTAGAGAATATTAGTTTCTAACAGTGATCTTCAGATAGTAGTAGGAGAAGCCCCCATTTTTGTTAACACAAGAGCAAGGAATTTCAAAGAAATGTTAGAAAGTAGGCCAAGAAAAAAGCCCCAAGGCAACACGGGTACTTTTAAATGCAAGAGCTGCAATTTTTGCAAATATATTTGAGAGGGACCAGAATTTGATATTGTAACCCAGAATAAGATATGACATGTTCCAGGCATTTTCAGTTGTAAATCTACCTTTGTGGTATACATGGCAAAATGCTCCACCTGTTTTTTGTTTTATTTTGGGAAGACCAATAGGCAACTTAAAAACAGGATGTATGAACATTATTATGCCATTAGAAAGAAAAATTTGGACAATACTCTTTATAAGCACACTTTAAACTGTGTGGACAACAATGACAGTGTTAAGCTTCTTTTCACAGTTAAAGATCATGTTCCAGTGGACTTCAGTGGAGACAGAGATGAACTAGATTTTAGAGAGTTCAAATGACAGGTTCTTTTGGATGCTTGCAGGGCACTAGGGCTTAACAATGGAGTCAACTATAAAGCTGTATTGAAAAGAAAAGCTTATTACAACAAATGCAAATAGTTTATATGCTTGTTAAAAATGTATGTATTATTTAGCATATATTTTATATATACATATATTTTTTATATTAAGTTTTAAGAAAAGTGAGATCTCATTTTTTTTGTGTACTGATTATGCTATAAAAATGGGACAGTTTTTTAACAGTTTGTTCTGATGACGGCCTCATTTTTGGGCTGAAAGGGCAAAACCAGTGGATTAAAGTCTTTTTGTGTGACACAGTGCTTCACAATTACTTGTGGTTTTCCTTTTAATAAGTACATAAGTCATACCCTGGGATTCATTAACATAAAATTCCTTGTCTGAATAATGGCACAGCCTGAACACGGAGTTTGGAGCCTGTGCGATTCAGGAAAGTATGCTGGGAGTGTGCATGAGCCTCCCGGCACTATTCCGGTACGGTCACCACCACTGAATAATGCTGACTATCTCATTTACTTGTGAAAACCATGCAAAAGAGGTAAATTAGCAATTCAGGAAGCAGGCAGGCATCTGTGCCAGAATAGTGTCCACTGTAGAAATGTACTACTGGCCAAATACATTTCTGCAAAAATCAAAATGGAGGCATGACAGCTCAAAGTAAAGCATGTATTATAATCATTAGGCATGCCAATGGCCAAACATATGGCCACTGGCATGGAAAAGAGTTGCAAAAAAATAAAAATCAAAGTTTTTTTTTGGCCGATGTCGACCATTTAAGCATAGGGTAGTGGTGCACAAATGGGATCGTGCTGAAAATAAAAATGTGAAAAGACAATTTTAAGCGAAATCTGCATTTTGCCATTATAGTCTATGGCATTTAGAATCAAGACAATAACAGGGAACAGGGGTTGCTAAGGAGAAAGGCTGCTGTGTAGTGGTGTAACAAGGGGCTAAGGAAGCAGGGTATGCAAATGAGCAAATTTTGATGAATCACAAAGTGGGAAACCATGTCCAAATGCACCTAACCATGTAGGAGCTATAGTTCTGCAGTGTAGGCAGGAGAAGAAGCTGACATGAAAAGGGGGTGTGTCATGCTTGGTATAAACACATTGGAGATCCACGGCTCCCATTTGAGCTTAGCTAAGCACAGCTAAGCAAAGAGGTGTGTCCGAGGCTGTATTGACTTATTCCATGAAATGAAGAGCATGTTCGTGTCCAGAGAAGGGCCATTCCTACTTCAAACTGTTTACTTTTGCTAAACGGGTCTGTGTGGTGCACACCGGGTCTAAAAAAAAAAAAAAAATACAGAAATAATAGGACTGTTTACATTTGTGCACCGGGTTTGCATGGCGTGCCTCAGGGCTTAAAAGTGGTGGAAAAGGGAAGGGGGAAAAAAAGAGAAATAGCAGGCTAAAATGAAATCAAGTACAAATACAAAAGCAAGCAGGTGGAATGTATTATAGCCAGCTATTCATACAGGCAGCATCTGCAGCACAACAGTATAAAGTGTGCAAACACCTTTCAGTCTGTTTTTTCCCACAAACTCTGCACTATTGGTGTACACTCAGGGGAATTTTTACCGACAAAATGTTAGGGGCTGCTGTTGCTTTGATACCCCAGTATGTGCTAGCAGAGGGCAGTGCCCGGTATGTGCTAGAGGCTGAGGGCAGTGAGGAGGATAATGCTGGCAACCGTTCCTGACTGAAGAGGAGGAGAAGAGTGTTCAGGTCCAGGGTAACCTACTAGGGGCTACATGATCTGGAGATAGTATAGTGCTACAGGGTGGACAGGGACATACTTCAGCAAATCATTGAGCCAGGACGGCCTCACCTCAGACCCAGAACAGACAGAGGGAATCCCATCCCAGTGGATACCAAGATAGGTGTAGTCTTAAGAATACTAGTTACAGGTACTTTCCAAAGACCTACTGGGGATATCATGGAGGACTCACAGGCATCTGCATCCAGGGTACTCCACCAGTTCCTGGATGCCATGCTACCACATGCCAGTGAGCACATTTACTTCCCCAGAACCCGTGAGGAGTTGAACACCAATATGCGCCTCTTCCACCATGTAGCAGAATACCCAAAGGCACTAGGTGCCATAGACTGCATGCACATCCACATCAAAGCACCACCCGGTGAGCAGGGTAGAGTCTATATAAACTGCAAGGGCTTCCCCTCCATCAACTGCCAGGTCATGTGCAATGCCCAGGGCATTATCATGAATGTGTGTGCTGGCAGCCCTGCAAGCTATCACAACTCCCACATCAGGCATTCCTCACAGCTGTATCAGGGATTTGCTAGGGGGGACATCCTGTATGACCATCTGGTGAGGGAACCTGGCTATGCACTGGAGCTGTGGATGAAGACACCCATCAGAAATAAGAATGTCATAATGAGGCACACGCACAAGCCAAAATAATTATAGAGCATGTGTTTGGGATCCTCAAGTCACGGCCCCACTGCCTTGACATATCTGGTGGAGCCTTGCAGTATTCTCCAGCCACATGTGCACACATGTTCAAAGTATGTGCCATGCTACACAATATGATCTTGCAGAAATAGCTGCAGCAGGAACAGCACGGCAAAGGGCCACACAGCCCTCCTTCACCACTGCCAAGGTCCCTACAGGTACAGAGGGACTCGGAGGAGGAACCCCCTGAGCCAGCCTCTGTAGGCAGAGGTGTGCCCAGCATGGCCTGGCCTTGGCAAAGAGGCAATGCATAACACACACACTGACATTGTAGGCACCCAGGTACTGGCACCTCTCTCCAACTTGCACACACAGTAAAATGGATGGCACACACATCACACTACCTGTAACTTACCATGTATAGGCAGTGTACTGTGTGCATCCAACATAGGCAGCCCTCAAACACCATCCACACAACTGCCTCAGGCACAAAGTAAGTCAGTCTTCTTAACAATAAATGAATGTATTAGTGTGTTCTGGTAGCATATCTATGGTATTGCTGCATGCATGCAAGGGAATGTGGTAGCCTTCTGGGATAGCAGCAGACAAATGACAGCTATGGTGACACCAGTAAATGTTTGCCCAATACTGGCCTCCCCACACTACGCAGGGGGGCAACTAACTGGGGGTCATAGGTCACAAGCATGGATGTCATTGTGGGGGTTCCATACTCACCCCTCAAGCTCACCCAGTAAGTCAGCTGTAGAAAATCATAAAGAAATGTCTGGCAATAGCCCACAAATGGAGACAATGATGTAATAGCCCCTAAAGACTTACACAGTGATAGAACAGCAGGTTTTTCAGTTGCAGTAAGGCTCTGAAGGGTAAGAAGTCTGAAACTCAAATGTATGCCATTAAAATCTGACCTGTGTTTTTTGGTGATATGCCTCTAGTCCCCAAGACAGGGCACAATAGTATGCTAAATGAAACCAAAATGTAAAGGAAATAGCAGCACAGTCTGTGCAAATGTGTACAGTTGACAGGTGTGTCCCCCATATTCCATTAGAAATGCAGTAATAGGTATGTTTTCAGGGAAATAGCAGCAGAGCACACATTGCCAGGGCTATCCCAATACACATGATAACTTGTTGCATGTCCACAATATGCAGGGGTCAATAGCTATTCTCAGCTGGAGCACCTTCTGTGTGGAGTCTTCATGTCCTCCCCGCGGTTGAGTGACGTTTAAAGACATGCAGGTAGGTGTGTGCTTGAATGGGTGTGCCTTCTTTGAAGGTTGGGTGTCAGGCTGGCAACTTGGCACCATAAAAATCCACTGCCAATCATTAGCAGACTGGAGTTTCGCTGTAGCGATCCCTAACTTGGAAAAGCCAAAAGACATTAGTTTAATAAGCTATGTATATGTGTGGTTAATGCTGTTAGGATTTGGCCAGCACCTACTCCTGGCTGTTGTGCTGTAGTGGCCTAGGTAGAGTGCCATCTTTGATAGGGCTATGTTCAGAGAACTGCAGTGCCAACTATTATGAATGTCAGCCACACCAATGTCAGGAGATATACAGACTGTCCAGATGTTACTATCTGTTAATGCAGGAAAGATGTAGAGGTCATGGACAGGGGGCCAAACATATGGACAGTTCACATTTGGAGTAACCTACACAGTGCCTACCATACCTCTCAACTGTATAGACCTATTGCACAATGTCCGGAGGAGTGCATCATAATTGTGGTCTGTATAACATGAAATAGTGGTTGCCTGGCAATTCATTGGCAAATCACACAAGACTAAGGTCACAAAATAATGACAGATTATAGTGTCAGACTGCACACCCATAGAAATATGCATGCTAATGCAAAACCTGTTATTGAACCACCTTTCTAGGTTTGTAAAGTAAATGCTTAAAAATGGTCCCTACATTTAGGCCTCCATCCTCCAATTACTTATGGTTTTGTCCAGATGTATGGCTCTCAGAAGTTCAGTTACCTGAAGGTCAGTGTACTGCCAGTGTATAAAAGGCTGCCACGTCTCTGTGTCAGCACTGACAACATATCAGTGGCCAACAGCCATACCCCTGGAAAGACACAGGTTGTCACAAAAGGGTGGCCTAATGGTTAAGGTGTTTGTCTTACAAAGACAAGGTGCAGGGTTTGAGTCTCATAAGGGATAATTGGCTAGGCTTAAAATGGCTCGCAAGGGCAGTTAGCCTAGTACTAATCTATGAATCTATGAATCTATGAATCTAAAAGGAGCACAAGTATGGCTTGTATATCTGTTCTGCTTGTCCTAACATTGCATCTGCCTGCCAACTATTTGCCAGACAAGAAAGGGTCATGTTAATACAGCAATGGCAGACAGAGAAGAAGCAGACATCAAACCCATAAGAGCAAACAAGCAATTACCAAACCAGTCTCCCAACTGTCTATGTTTGGCAGAACACAATTAACACCCCCATCCCCATGAGTAGGCCTTTGTCTGACTGTCATATTTTGGCCTGTGCAGATGTCAGCCTGTGATGTTATGACAGCTAGGTCCACATGTAGCCTCATAATAACATAGAGCAATACAAACCATCTAAGGACCACAGCAAATGGAGTGGTGCAGTGATGGACAAACTGCTAAATAGGTACATTTAAATGTGTGAATCCCACAACCCTGTGTGCGATGTAATGGTATGTAACAGTGACATCAGAATTACAAATACATAACAACAGCCACTGCGGCCAAAGCCTGCGAATGGACAACAGAAAGACAAAGAGACACACATAAGAGGAAGGCGAACCACTGGCCAGACAAATGGAGAATGTACACACCAGAACAGAATGTGCAGTAACATAGGTGCCATGCATTGTAAGGGGTCTGTAAACATCACCTGCAAATACACAACACACACTCATGTAAGTGGAGGTCTGCAACCAAACAAAACCCAAACAATGGACACCTCAGAGGCAAAATCACATGAGAACACCACAGACCTACTCACCACAGACCATGTAAACTCCACACACAAGGGTCTTGCAAACACTGAGGCCTTACCCCAATCCCCAGACATCTACCCTACACAGATAGGCTAACAGCACTGTCCTTCTACCCCATGCCATATAGACTATGCTGAGGTGACCTTTGCCTGCAATACAAAGCAATTCAGAACCTGCCTTGATGGGACTGTAGCACATCTGGAACTCAAGGCCCACTCCATCAACCTGTAGGTGCAGCATCAACCTGGGCTGTGATATCAGTATGGCTTCTTGGTGTGACAGATATGTGTACCACACCCCCCATCTGTGGAATTCACTCCCTGTCAACAGCAAGCTAAGTGCCTCAATACCTCTAGTGATGTGCTCCCTGTATAAGTGCACTGCAAATACAGACGACAGTCCGGTGATACCACCTGTGTCCCTGCTGGACAGGAGTTCTGTGTGCTGACATGTCTTAACATGGGCTACACTCTTTTCTGCATGGGTAATAAGGGATTCAAGGCCAATACCCTACAAACATCATAGCAAACCACCAACCTACACACAACTGTCTGTCAGTGGTTCACCACATTACTCTGTACTGCTCTGCCACTGACATACCTGGAAGTCACAGTGCTATGTGGAATATACTACACATATAATGGACATGTCTGCACAGTAGAATGCACTCTGTACCCACAGCCATACCTCCCAATCTCTGTCGGCAAGACATCTGGACAAGGTCATAAATAAAAGTGGGACAAAGGCACAATGACATGCACATGTTGTAAATATTGCCCTTACATACAGAGAAAGTTGATAGGATGAAGGGTTTTGCATTAGTGGGAAATTGGGAATTGTCTGAAGGTTATGTAGTCTGAAACAGTAATGTCTGTCATTATTTTGTAATGTCAGTCTTCAATTATATGCAACTAACTTGCCATAAAAACACAAGTTTATGTAGACTGGATGAAACATCTAAGCAAACACCTGGACGATCTGCCAAAATATGTACAGTTGAGAGATATGTCCACACCAGGATATGACTCTTTAGGTAAGAAAGATACCACACAAGCAGGAGAGCCCCAGCCAGTATATCACAAATTGCTGGACTGTTTACACAGGTTCATCAATCACCTTTAGCAGTCCTGCTGATATCATTCCCCTTAGAAGTACCTTTGTACAGCACCAGCCCTATAAGCTCTGTGGCGCGTGCAATAACTAAAACTGTATAGTACAAATAACTAGATCGGAAAGAATTCTATTCCCAGTTCTGGCAAAAGTGTGTGTATGTTTATAGGATGATGTATTTTGAGGACCTTCCCACCCAAAACACTTCCCATTGTCTTACATTGCCAGTCCTGCTGTCATTCCCCTTAGAAGCACCTTTGCACAGCTTCAGCCCTATACAGTCTGTGGTGTGCACATTAACTATTTTGGGTTGGGAGGATGGCCTAATGGTTAAGGTGTTTGCCTTACAAACACAAGGTGCAGGGTTTGAGTCTCACAAGGAATAATTGGCTAGGCTTAAAATGGCTTGCAAGGGCAGTTAGCCTAGTACTAATCTATGAACCTATGTGGCAGTATAGTATAGGAGTTCTATTCTCAATTATGGTAAGTGTGTGTGTATGTTTATAGGCTGAAGTATTTTGAGGACTTTCCCACCCAGCACCCATCCCAGTGCCCAACTTTAGCAGTCCTGCTGATGTCATTCACCTTAGAAGCACCTTTGGGCACTTGTTAGTCCTATAAGCTCTGTAGCCCGTGTGATAACTGTGTGACATTATAGTGCAAATAACTAGATAGGCAGTGGTTCTACTACCAGGTCCAGCAAGTGTGTGTGTGTGCGTGTGTGTGTGTGTGTGTGTGTGTGTGTGTGTGTGTGTGTGTGTGTGTGTGTGTGTGTGTATAAGTGTATGTGCAAGAGTTTGTAGGATGAAGTATTTTGAGGACTTTCCCACCCAGTGCCCTACTTTCGCTGTCCTGCTGATGTCATTCACCTTAGAAGTATCTGTGTGCACTTGTTAGTCCTGTAAATTATGCAGCATGTGATAACTGTCTAAAACTATAGCACAAATTATTAGATAGACAGGGGTTCTACTCTCAGGTCTGGCAAAAGTGTGTGTGTGTGTGTGTGTGCGTGTGTGTGTGTGTGTGTGTGTGTGTGTGTGTGTGTGTGTGTGTGTGTGTGTGTGTGTGTATGTGTAGGTTTATGTACAAGAATTTGCAAGTTTGTATGTTTAAAGGACGAAGTATTTTAAGGACTTTCCCACCCACAGCATTTCCCAGTGATCTACTTTAGCAGTCCTGCCAACGTCATTGCCCTTAGAAGTAACCTTGGACAGCACTCAGCCCTGTAAGCTCCATGGCATGTTTAATAACTAAGTAACAGTATAGTACAGACAACTGGATAGACAAGGGGTTCTTCACTTAGCTGTGGCAAATGTATGCGTTTGTGTGTATGTTTTTAGGGTAATGTAGTTGGATGCCCTTCCCACCCAGTAGATTTCCTATTGCCTTACTTTAGAAGGGCTCTTGATGTAATCACCTTGGAAATATCTTGTGACACTGTGAAATGCTATAAGTTCCATGGCACGTGTGATAACTGTGTAACACTATAGTATACATAACTGGATAAGTACGGGTTCTAATCCCAGTACTGGCAACTGGGATACTGTGTGTGTGTGTTTGTGTGAACTCACATCAATGTGTTTGGGTGAGACTCGTATCCTCTGGGGGAGTGGATTATACCATTTTGAGGCATGTACCACCCAGTACACATCCCATTGTCCCACTTTACAAGGCCTACTGATGTCATTCACCCTAGATTTACCTGTATACAGTCATCAGCCCTCTAAGCTCTGTGGCATGTGCAATAACAGTATAATACAATAGTGGAAATAGTTAGATAAGTATGGGTTCTAATTTCAATACAGTGTGTGAAGCTTATCCGTTGTGGCTGTTGTGTGTGTAGGTTATACCATGTTAAGGCCCTGTTGACTCCTTACCCATGACATTACTTTAAAGTCCCTGTTAATGTCATCTGCCTCATATGCACCAAGTAACACTATACAGTCCATACCAGTCATCTGTACAGATGTACATGGGATATCCACATCTTTGCAACCTATATGTGGTCTGTATCTCAGAGCATTCCTGTGATATTATTGCCAAATATGTCACAGTCACCATACTGACACACATGCCAGCATCAGACATCGTACCTGAGTGACACATCATGCTGATACAAAGTCTGTCACACTATCACTTGTGCAGGTATGTAGGAGCAGTAGACAAGACCAATCACTATGTCTGGTGGGTTATCCCACCATCCATGAATGCATTTGCAAGAGTATGTGTAAGAGGTTGTGTGTTATGTCCCAGGCATATAAGGTATGTGAAGTATGGCATGTGTATGCAGCACTATAGTATATACAGGGTTACTAATGTGTCTATTGGAAAATGTGTATGTGTTTCTGTATGCACAGCCCCTGTGCTTATCTTCAGTGTATGTAATGCCTATACCATTTTGTGTGCGTCTTTCACCATGTCAACTCCCCCATTGCCAACCTAGTGTTGGCCCATACAGATGTCATCCACCATACAAGCACAGTTACACAGTTTCTAACACCAAGCTGCTGTGGTGCAATGATAGTATTACAGTGTATTGTACACTAATAGATGGGTAGGTGTCCTACTCTGGTGAGTGTCACCTCCATGTGCATGTGTGTCTCAATGCATGTCACCATGCAGCAGCGGTGTGTGTGTGTGTGTGTGTGTGTGTGTGTGTGTGTGTGTGTGTGTGTGTGTGTGATGGCGCTGACATGTTAAGGGCCTCTGAACTCACCAATGCCAATCCTAACAGTCCCTGCAATTGTCACCCACTTCAATAGTAGTGGCAGACATTGCCACACTCCAGTACCACTGTGCTATCTGTGTTATGTATCAAGTGTTATCATTCATAAGACAGTGCAGGTATGGGCTGTGCTCAGCTCTTCATTAGCTGCCCCATGTATGGGACTATGACTTTGTGTGCATTACCAGCACGAGAGGCTAGAATGCATATGAGATAGCAGACACACATGCTGGTGATTGTCAGGTTAGACTAACACAAGCTGACCTGTGTCAGGAATGCATACCCCAAACCTGTCATACGCAATACAGGGAAAGCCTCATCAACAACATGATGGTCGAGTGGATGTGGCAGAAATGGTAGGGGCAACAGGTGCTGATAGCTGAATCTGTTGCAGTGAATGTAATGGCTAAGCTGGTGAGGGACCTAGTACCAGTACCAAGTAACCTCTGTATGTGTGAACCTGTCGTCCTACAGAACACCATGGGGACATGTATGCAGGCTATGTGGCTGTGTCAATGGTATGTATGCAAGGTCACACTGCCGGCCACAATTGCCTCACACACAGTGTTGTATGTAAACACACCTGGTAAATATGTACATGTACAACTGTACCCTCACTATGAAAAGGTCACTGTGTTTCCAGTCCACCTTACTCATCATTACTACTGTCAGCAGGCCCACAGCCTGCAGACACCTGGAACAAAATCAGAATACAGTATGTGACACTAGAGTCAGTCAACAGTACTAACAGCAATAATTCATCATAGCTAAAAAGGTACATACACCTTGATGTGTACTCATAACTACTTCCAGCAGACAGCACATTACACAGCATGACATTGCTACACTGTACCATAGTTACCATGGTCATCAGACCATACCACTCAATTGTACAGAGTTTCCCAGAATGTCCAGATTTTTACCTTATATTTTGGCCCGTTTTTCAAAAAATTGTGGCTTTCTGGCAAATTAGTGGCAAATCATTGAAGATTGAAGCTAGAAAATAATAACAGACATTTGACATTACCTTCAGAAAATGCATGCTAATGCAAAACCTGTTATTCTATCAACTTTTTAAGTTTGTAACAGCAATATTTCAAAATCGTCCCTATCTGTACCACTTTTTTATGGCTTTATACAGATTTTTTACTCTAAGAGGTTGAGAGGTCTGCATCAGACCCATATGAGCATGTCCGTGCATTGATGGTATGGATAACAGGGTTGTGGCACATGTACCATCACGTGCACAGGGTGTGGTTTTGGATTGTCAGAGGCCGAAACTGAGCCATATGGCTGAAAACATGCATGTGTGTCTGGAGGGGTGATGTTCATCTCGGCTGTACAGAAGAGCTGTGCGTGTCTGGTGGTGACTGGCCTGGGATAGGGACGTGTGAATGTTTGTCTACAGACCAGCAATCAATGTGGATGCCTGACACAGGGCTATGTTGGACAGTGTGGACTGTACATGGCAGGATGTACAGTTCACTGTCTCCTGGCAGGGATGTGGTAACTGCTTCTGTCAGGAGTAACACGGGCACTGCCAGGCCCAAGGACATATGCAGTACTACTCCCTGATGGTGAATACTGTCTACTGGACCCGTGTCCCTGATGGGACTGGCCAGGACAACATGCCTATGGCCTGCTCCAGTGTGGTGTGGACAGCACCCTCCCTTCAGTAGTGCTGTTGGTACTGCCACTACAGGACTGAGAATGTGCATGGCCATGTAGGCTCACAGCTGATCATGTTACTTACCTATGTCCACCTGGCCAATGCCATACTCCCACCACATGTGCAAGCACAGACATTGCATGGGTGAGCAATGACACTGTTTCACCCCACTGTCCATCCACAACATTGGCAAGATGATGTATGGCATCACAACTGCCGTGGAGGTTGTCATGCATGGCAGGGAGCACTGCATTCATGACTCTGAGCATCTGTCTCATGTTGCAGTCAGTACGCACCTGTGCCTCCATGATGGACCATAACATGCATCTGGTAACACCTGAAATGGCACTTGCGGCAGGGGCTTGATGGGTAGCAATCCTCTGCTGAGCATCCTTGTCCATCTGCCTGTGTGTTACCTCGCCTGCTCTCTGCCTATGGATGGTATCTAAACTTACACTCACCATACTCAACACACTAGCCTGTTCCATACCACCACCCTTAACCTGTCCATTATCCGTGGCTGCTGAGGACTGGGCATATGTAGGCATACTGACTGTGTGTGGGGACATGGTGGGTGAAAGTGGGATACCAAACAATGGCATTGATCCAGTCACCAACAACCCCACCTGTGTCTCACTATGACCACTATCCTCATGGGAGTCTGCTAAGACACTGACATCAGGTTGTGAGGGGGAGGGGCACCAACCCCTGTGTTCACCTGTGAGGGGAACACAATATATGTACATTAACACCCTGCAGTATTATGTTTGCTGATACACACACACACACACACACACACACACACACACACACACACACACACACACACACACACACACACACACACACACACACACACACACACACACACACACACACACACACACACGCACACACACATGCACACACAAACACTCCAGGTACAGTCACCTATGGGCCCTTCAGGGCAGTCCTTACTGTAGTTCTGCCTGCCACAATCTATCCCTTTCACTGCTACTGTTAGGCCCACAACAAAGGGTGACAAATCCTACTGTATGATGGGCCTAGTAGCAAAATGGAAATTGCAGCCAAGACCAAGGCTATTGGAGTGAGCTATACAGTGTCACCAAGTGCATATGCATGTACTAGAAGAGCTGACTTATTACTTTACGGACCACCCACAATGACAAGGTGTAATGATGTGTGATGATAACTGATGAGGGACAAGATTATACACTATCACTGCAGTACATACACAGTTCAGACTCACAGGGATTCATTTTAGACAACATTGCTGGCCAGCCTGCAACACATACAGGAAACATGTAAAGTACTAGGTGCATACCTCATAAGATGATACCAGGCTATTGGCCCTGATGCCCTCATAAGCATGGTCCAGACTTTCGGCCACACCCCTTCCAAGCTAGCACCTATTTCTCCTTTCCAGCTGGAACACATGTGAGATCCCAGGGGTGTCTCATCCATTTCCCACTCAGTCGACCGACGTCTTCTTTAAAAGGGATATACACGTACACTGCTAGACATGGGGAGGGAGTGTATTTTATAGACAGTGTATTGTGTGGGACACTACAATATCCTGCCAAGTACTATAAATGTCACAGACCAGGTGAGGACCTTGTGTGCATGATGCATCAGTGCAATCTGTCTTACAGATATGCAGAAACACCATCAAGGCTGGTTTGAACATGGCCTTGTATGCCAGATACAGGTCACCTATTATCAGTCTGTATGAGACTGAGTACAGGGACAGGGCTTCCAGCCTACCTGTATAGGCTAGGTGTTGCAGGCCCTGGAATTGCCTGGTCAGAAACCTCTGTGGTGTCTGCAACTGCAGCATTTGCTTGGCAAGGTACATGTCAAAAGAGCCTTTGTACTTGGTAATGCATCTGATAAATGTGGAATACAGGGATGTTGTGGCCTCCTGGTTCCTGGATGACATACCTGTATTTGTGAGGTGGGCCATGTAGACAGCCTCCCATACAAAGGTGCACACACAGTGGGAAACTGTCAGGTTGCTACCAACCTTGGTGCACAAGTCACCTCACACCTGATTGCATGCTCAGTACATTATTACTGTAATAAATAGTGTGGATGATATCTGCCACACCAGGGATAATGATGCTTTCCTGGCATTCAGTTTGTGGAAATGCTTCTTGCATCAGTCATTAATTGGGTGAGGGCCTCTTGGGGGATGCTCACATCAGTAGGAGAATGTAAGACAGTGGCCAGCTTGCAAGCATCTGTACACCTAGTCAGCCACAGACCACTGCTTTTGTCCTGTACCTCAGATAAGTATATCTGAAACAGTAGAGGCCCCCAAACTGAGCCTTGGGGTACACCACTTTGAAAGACTCTACTACTAGTGGTGGGTTCCACTACTTTGACTAAGTGGGTACTATCAATGGGCCAGTTAGCTACCCATCTGGTAACATACAAGTTGGTACCTAGCTGTCTAGGCATATGTATCCTGGCTGCCTGGGGATTATTGTGAGAGAATTGGGATAGGTGAAGGTAGGCATTGTTCACCATCTTCTCTTCATCTTTCTGTTTGTTGACCACTTCAGAGAGGTCAACCAGGTTTAACAGGCCTGATCTCCCTTTGATAATACCATGCTGTGTGGGCTCAGGTATTTTGATGTTGCCGATGTCCCTGTTCATAATGTCCTTAATATTGCCTTCCATGACCTTGCAGAGCAGGCTAGTTAGGCTGATGTGCATATGATTGGTTGGGTCAGTGGATTGCTCTGCCTTTGTGTATAGGGATGACAATGGCTCTCCTTTGTGTAGATAGGATGACACCGGAGCTCAAGCTGTTGTTGACAACAGTGCAAAATAGATCTGACAGCCCATGCCTGTGTTCATGTAGGATGCAGCCAGGGATGGTATCAGGCCTATGGAGACTTCTGTATGTTGCCTTTGAGAAGGCATTATGGACCTGCTTCCTGATGATGAGGGGAAGGGGCAGGTGTTGTGCATGCACATGCGTACCAATGGGGGACAGGCGATTGATGTTTACACTTCACTTGTCTGCAGCCGGTTGCCTATATCTATGATGTATGTGTATGTAGTGTTATTGACCACCACTATAGAGCGGATTTGTGTGTTGCCTGTGAGATTGCAGACACGTGTGGAAGGCCTACTGATTGGCCTTGGTGGATGTGTCCAATTTACACTCAAAGATAGCCTTAGGGTAATTCACCTGTGGCTTTATTTGCTTGTGCAGACCAAGGTGACATTGCTTCCAATAAGGCACCTGCTCCTTCTTGGCCATGTCCAGCAATTATTTCTACCTGTTATAGTATTTGTGTATTGTTGCTGTCCACCATGGATATATATCCCTACCTTGTGTGAGATGATGTTGTCCTGTCAGGTATTGATGAGTCCATACAGCAATGTAGGTGCCCACATAGCATTGTGCTGTGGGCCTGGACACTACTGCTAGTTCCAACTGATGGGATGTTGGCTGTAAAGCTACTTCTGCCTGCTCTGAGGAGATTTATAGCCATTTGTGTAAAGACAATTTTGTTTGACTGTGACAAGGGGGCAGGGGAGATGGTGACCTGAACAGTGATGGCTATGTGGTCAGATCTTACTAAGGAGGATGACACAGTAGGAGTGCTACAGTGGCTACTCATGTTGGTTAGGACCAGGTACAGGTTATTACCAATTGTTGTAGGGGTGTTGACCAGCTGATCCACTGCACTGCCATTGACAAAGCCAAGGAATCTATGCGTGTTTATGTTCAGGCGGCATAGGTCATACACATTATGGTTGGGTAGTTGAAGTCACCTAGGAGCAGGGTAGATAATGGAATCCTGACAAATTCCATCAGGTCTCAATAGGTGTAGTGGGTGTCCATAGTCATGGTTGGAGGCCTGTAGTTAGCAATGATTTGAGTAGGTGTTTTGTCAAGTATTAACTGCAGTCGGGATGTCTCTTGAATGTCATGCTGTCTGGCCAGCCTGGAGGTGTGTATGTGTATGTTATGTTCAACACTCCACCTCCTGTGGCTTTGTAGCCCTCTATTTGGGGTCTAAACATATGATGGGATGAGTAACCTAGCAAGGTTGGTGTGCTTTCCACAGCTACAAAGCAGGTGTCAGTGACTGCACAAATGTCGACATCCTACAGGTCAAGATCTGCCTGCACTGGCATGGATTACATGCTGAGACACCTAGCTCCTGTTAGAGCAAGACATCTGCACACATCACTGGTGGGCAGAGGCCAGAAAATAGTGTCACTTTATGAATCTAGCTGAAACACACATAGTTGCCAACAAAGACGGTGTCACATTCACAGTTATACTACACAGGATATGACTTCTGACAATCTAATGTATGATTTTATGTTATGACTTCAGTCTTTAATGGGTTGCCAGTGATGTGCCATACAATACACAACTGTATAAGGCACTGACTACAAATATGAGGCAGACATGTGGTCAGTTTGCCAAACT